>NW_006408932.1:910802-934950 GCF_000296735.1 Chrysochloris asiatica | reverse complement strand
ATCTTGCAGTTCAAAGCGCTCTGCAGTCTGGTCCCTTAACCCGCAGAGCAAAAAAGGAAGAAAGAGGGGAAAGCCAAACCATGTATCCTTTATAGGGTTTCTAAGGGTCAGCTGGTGGGCCTGAACTTCCGACCTTACAGTTCAAAGGTTTCTGCAGTCTAGTCCCTTAATCTGCCGGGTCACAGTAGGATTGCTTGTTGCTGTTGGTACAAATCTCCTCAGGGTGTCTCCCCTTGTGCCGGCCAATGCAGGCTTGTGCCTTGCTGTCAGTGTTTGAGCCTTGGAGGTTAGGCAGTGGGCTAGCCTGTGTTGCTCGGTCAGGGAAGCACCGGACATCCCTCCTGTAATGCTCTTTTATAGGGTTTCCGAGGAGCGGTTGGTGCGTGTGGACCCCTGACCCTGTAATTCAGGTGACCTTGTAGTGGCACCCCAGCCCTCAAGGCCACGTCGGAGCTCCTGCTGAACCTTCTAAGATAAAAGATAATAATAAAAATAAAGGGGGGACCCAAATGGGGTTCCCCAGTGGGTGCTCACTGCAGGAGGTGGGCTGCCTGCCCCCGCACTCCGCAGTTCAGTTGAGCGTGAGGTGAGCTGTTTGCCGGCGCACGCCCGGCAGGGCTGAGGGATGCTGCTCGGTTCAGCGGGGGGCCGGTCGCTTGCTTTTGCGCGTCTGGCAGGCCCGTGGTACTAGGCTCGGGCTGGCTGGTAGCTGCTCGCCTGTGTGCGCGTGCGCCCAGCGGGCCCCAGGAACACATGGATCAATTGGGCAGGGCAGAAGTGTCTCAGGCAGGCAGTCGGCGCCTGAGGGACGCTGCTAGGTTCAGCAGGAGGCGGGTTGCTTGCTTTCGCGCATCTGGCAGGCCCGCGGTACGCGGCTTGGGCAGGCTGGTAGCTGCTTGCCTGTGTGCGCGTGCCCGGAGGTCCCCAGGAACACACGGGTCAATTGGGCAGGGCAGAAGTGGCTCCGGCAGGCACAGTCCGCGCCTGATGACGTCAGACAGTCGCTGCTTTACTTTTTTCTGCAGGCTTTTTTGTTTGTTTGTTTTTCTTTTTCCTCTCCTAAGCTAACTTCCCTCTGTCCACTGTATGTGCAGAAATCCCCCCTTGGGGTAGGTGTCACCAGTGGTTCTCCCTGTTTGAGTCTCCCAGCCACTGGAGGCTCCGCGCGAGCTGGTTCCCGCCCCGCACCCCCAAGCCCAAAGGAGCTGGGGATGCCGTGGTGCCCTTTTAAAAAAGCCTGTAATTCCTTGCACAGTGATTTCTCAAAGAAGCAGGTCTAAGGCTCTGGCGCGCTAAGATTTACGCGGCCGTGAGACTGTGAATTCCCACCTGGGAGGGTCAACTCACGAGCTTCCCCTGTCTCCCCCCCCCCCCCCCCCCCCCGGAGCCCCCACTTACTCGCACCGTCTGGCTGCCCTGGCAAACCGGAAGTCCTGGCTCCGACTCTTAGCAACCCTGTATAGGTTTCCAAGGAGCAACTTGTGAGTTTGAACAGCCATCCTTGTGGCTCAAACTGACCGTATGGTCCAGTACTTTATCCTGGATAAAGTTCCCCACAAGGATATGAATATAATCCTATGACAGACAGTTCTGTACTTCAAGAAAGATTCTGAAATGTTCTTTGTGATGATAATGTGATGCCATTCTTCTTAAATTTTTTGTTGCCTACTCGGAACCGACTCGATGGCACTTAACAACAACAACAACAACTAAACCAGAAGCTCTGGTAGCGTAGTGGTTATGAATCGGTCTGCTAACCTCAAGGTTGGCAGTTTGAAGCTACCAGCTGGTCCATGGAAGAAAATTGAGGCCTTCTGCTCCCATAAAGATTTATAGCTTCGGAAACCCTGTACAGGATCACTACGAGTAGGAACAGACTCTTTGGTACTTAACAACAACAGCAACATAGTAAACCATATGATGGTTCAATTCAAACAGGCATTTCATCTCACTAATCCCTATGATATTTATCTTTGCAATTACCATTTCATTTTTAAAAACTTCCAATTTTCCTAGATTCATACTTTGTGCATTCCAAATTCTACTTATTAATGGATATTTGCAGCTGTTTCTTCTCATTTTGTGTTATGATCCATCAGCCAATGAAAGTGATAAAAGCATTGTTCCATTCATGTCGTTAAAGTAGACTCTACTTAGAGGGGGCAGCTCTTTCTCAGTTGTTTTTAATGTCTTCCAATCTGAGGGGTTCACATTCATGCAATATGTCTTATAATGCTTTCTTGCATTATAGTGGCTAACTATTCAGCTCTGGTAGCATAGTGGTTACGAATCGGGCTGTGAACCTTAAGGTCAGCGGTTCGAAACTACCAGCTGCTCCGCGGGAGAAAGATGAGACTTTCTACTCCTGTAAAGATTTACACCCTCGTATACAGGGTTGCTATGAGTCAGAACCGACTAGATGGCACTTAACAACAACAACAACTATTCAGAAGTGGTCAATCTTTCCTTCTTCCTAGTCTTAGTCTAGAAGCTCAGCTGAATCCTCACCCCGTGTATATTTAAAGTACTGGTGACATTGTTACTGGAGTTGCTCTAAAGGAGTTGCCAGTGCTGTGTGGATTGTAACAAAGGAAGGACTTTATTGTGCTAACACATGGCTCAGCAGATTCTGCTTCAGGGGCTAAGCTCCATTTTCTGTGTGAGGATATTTTTTAGGGAATAGGGGTGTATACTTGAGTTTTTTTGGGATTGGTTAGTGGAGGACAACAATTTATTGGGGCTACCTGGGATTGGTTGGTTCAAACATATGGCAGGGAAGGATGTCTGAGCATTCAAGAGAACAGTTTCAGAAGCAGAGGCAAGTAAACATTACCTCGGAGCTCTGTTCCCTCCCAGAGGTGGGTCAGGAACAGGAGATTAGCCTGGGTAAATACATGAGGCTGAGGGGGTCTGTTGCTTGTTTCCTGCAATGTTAACTTTGCTCCAGGAATGAGCATGGGGAATATGGGGGCCAGCACCTATTTCCTCAGGCCTGCCCACCTCAGCATAGCTTCCAGCATCACAACACATAGGCTACCACAGTATGACGAACTAAAATGCATATAGTGGAAATGAAAATTTTAGAAGTGAAAAACAAAGAGTTAATTTTTTGTTGTATTATAAAATAGTGACCCTCATTCTGGGTGAATGCAGCAAAATCTTTCTTTAGGCTAGGCATGTAGTTGGCATATGCAAATGTTTGCTGATCAAAGGTAAGTTGTTTAATTAGTAAAAACAGTAAACTGTAGTATAGAGTTAATACAGAGGTGCTAGTGATGGCACTTAACAGCAACAACAATTGAGTTGCTAGATATCATTTACTTTACTCTGAATGTCTTAAGAGAGCACTGTACTTCACCACTAGACTGTTATAGGCAGAAAGCCAACTAGTTAAGACAGAACTACATTATGACCCTACTCTTGAAAGGCGACAATGTACAAAATTTGAATTTGTGTGCTGGTGAAATGAGATCAATGTGTGAAGTCACTTCTGAAGCTCTTATTCTCTAATCTTTATTCTTGCTGACTATGAGACATCCCTTTTCCCAGACAGTATCTGCTGTCAGAAGGAAGGAAGCCAGTGAGCTATAGGTAAGTATTGATCCAAGCCACAAAGGAACAGAGAAAAGGCTGATAATGTGACAGGAGGGCACTCAAGTAGAAATATGCAGGAGACCTGTAAGAATGTTGGCCTGGACACAGCCGTTGGAGGTGATGAATACTTTAAGAGTTTTTAACATTTCATATGCGCATAAGACATGCATCATCCTATTAGAAAATTAAGCCAAATTAAATGTTCTAACACTTCAATCCATATCAGGCTAGTGCAATAATAATCATAACTGATAATTATATGGAGTACTGGTGTGGCACTGAAAGATAATGCACTGGGCTGCAAGGTCAGTTTGAACTGCAAGGTCAATGGTTCAAATTCACCCATTGCTCCTTGGAAACCCTATACAGGGTTGCTATGAATCAGAACTTACCCACGGCACTTAGCAGCAACAACAAATAATTATATGGGAACTGGTGGCTCCATAGGATAAGCACTGAACTGTGAACTACAAGGTCCATGGTTCAAGCCTGCCAGCCATTCCACTAGAAAAATATGAGGTGCTCTGTTCCCTGAAAGATTTAAAAAGTCTTGGAAACTCTGTGCAAGGTCGTTGTGAGTCAGAATGAACTCAAAAGCACTTACCAACAACAACATTAATTATACAGATTTATCAATAACTGATTCCATTCCTACAGAAGCTTTATGAAGTAGGTTTGGTTACTTAACTTACTTAATTGAAAAGGAAAATGAGAGGTTAAGTGGCTTTCCCCAGATCATTAAATAGTGCAGAAGCAGGGATTCAAGTGCTTGTCTGCCTGCTCCCAAACCCAGCAGTTTTATTTCTAAGCTATTTTGCCTTCCCACCTGGAAGAGAAACTAGAGAGAATACAATTTCCAGGAAAAAAAAAATTTTTTTTTAAAGATTTGCTCACAGAAAACATATTCCTGCCTGCCAACTGATGCTTAAAATCCCTTTAACAGAGTGTTAAATTCTTTGCTTTCACAGTCTGAGATAAGGTTTAAAATGCAAATTAACTTTGCAGAGATAACATTTGGGTATAAATTCATGGGAAAAAAAAATATTTTCTTGAACAAGTTTGCTAAGAGAATTAAAATTATGCATCCTATGAAATACAAAGGAAGGAATCAACTGTAAAGAGGGGACAAGAGGAATTTGTAAGATGAAATAGAACTTAACCTGCATCACTACTATTGTTACATGTGAATTTGACCTGAATTATGTTTCAACCTGCCATTAGGATCTTTAGGAAAAAAACACAAAACCCAGAAACATAAACACACATATCCCACACATAGTTTGAGACAAACTTTTATACTTTAGAACCTTGAGAAGGCAATAAAAATAGCAATACTTAGAGTAATGGGAGTATACCAAACTCCCCATTTTTATTTCCTGAAACCTGCTACCAAGTCATAATGCAACCTTTAACTCTCTCCCTCCACAGTCTTCTTTTTAAAGGCTGTGCATTCAAGTGTGTTCAGAGAGCCATTTCTACCTGCCAATGTTGTCTCTGGGAAGAGAGGCAAGGTAAACAAAAGGGCATTTTGCTGCTTCTGTAATATCAGAAAATGTGCACAGCTGCTACAAATATGCTCCAAGGGAAACATCTGGAAAGAAAGTTTCCCAATTGATTAAATCATTACCATTTAGGTACAAACATATATCTTCTTTTACAATCTTCCCTCGTCCTTCCTGAAATCCCAGTTCATAACTTTTTTTAAATTTTTGCAAGTTTTAAATATATTTTTATTTCTCCTAAACTTAGAATTATCTTGATGTATGTAATGTGTGAAATGAAATCACTATGCATTCAGAGTGTTGATTTATAAAACTGTAATGTTCTTAAGTGCCTTCAAGTAGGTTCTGAGGAACATTTGGTGATTTGAACTGACAACCTTATGGTTAGCAGTCTAGTACTTACACTACACTGCCTCACCAACACTCCATACTTTTGATGATATGCTATAGTGCTTTCATATAGCATTTAGAAATTAACTACCTTTAAAATAAAGAGGGAGTCCTGGTGTGGCACTTTGTGGATAAAGCACCTCCCAAGGTTGGTTTGAATCATAAGGTTGGTGATTAAAGGTCAGTAGTTCAAACCCACCAGTTGCTCCTTGGAAACCAGATATAGGGTTGCTGTGAGTTAGAACCCAATAGACTGCACATTACAACAACAACAACAACAACATTAAAGAGTAAAGACACCTGGTAGCTTAGTGGGTTATGAGCTAAGCGACTAACTGCAAGGTCAGCTGTTCAAATCTACAAGCTGCTCCATGAGAGAAAGATGAGGCTTTCTGCTCACACAATGATTTATAGCTTTGGAAACCCTACACAGGGTTGCTACGAATTGAAACTGACTCCAGCACACTAAAGAATGAAGGAAGTATTGAGCAACACAAAGTTTGAAAATTGAATGATTTGTTGTATGTATGAAAAATGTATATAGAAATTTTGATTTTCAAATAGGAGTATCTAAAGTAAAAGGCTACTTTATAAAAACAAATCATGAACTACTTCAAGATGAAGGTCATGGTTGTCTATTGTTAAGTGTCATCAAAGCCATTTGAACTCATAGCAACCCTACATAGGTTTTTGAGGATATGCTGGTGGAGTTGAACTATCTGTTGTTATTGTTAGGTGCCACCAAGTCAGTACTGATTCATAGTGACGCTTTGCACAGCAGGACAAAAAACTGCATGGTCCTGAGCCAACTTCACAATCGCTGGCATGTTTGTGTCCATTGCTGCTGCCACTGTGCCAATCCATCTCATGAGGGGTGGGTCTTCCCCTCTTTGACCCTCCACTCCTTCTCTTAGGACTGGTTCCTACTGATAATTTGTCTGAAGTATGAGAGATGAAATCCGGTCTTTCTGGCTTCCAAGGATCATTCTGGCAGTATTTTTTCCAACACAGATTTGTTTGTTCTTTTGACAGTCCATGGTTCTTTTAATATTCTTCTCCAACACCATAACTTAAATACATCAATTTCTCTATAGTCTTTTTATTAACTATCTAGCTATCACATGCATATAAGGTTATTGAAAATGCCATAGCGTGGGTCAGGCAAACTGTAGTCCTCAAACTGACATCTTTACTCCTGAACACTTTTAAGCAGTCTTGTGTAGCCGATGTGCCTAATGCAATACATCTTTTGATTTCTGTACTACTAATTCCAGAAGTGTTAATGGTTGATCCAAGCATTAGGAAGCCTTTGAAAACTCCAATCTTTTATAAATGTATCTTGATTTTTTTTATTTATACAATTGTGAGGACTTTTGTTTTCTTTACATTGAGGTGCAACTCATACTTAAGGTTGTGGTCTTTGATCTTCATAAGTATTTTAACTCCTCTTCGCTTTCATCAAGCAAGGTTGTGCATATTGTAGGTTGTTAATGAGTCTTCCTCGAATACTGATGATGTATTATTCTTTATATAATCCAGTTTCCCAAATTATTTGCTCAGTATACACATTTAAAAAGTATGGTGAAAGAATATAATCCTGCCATACATTTTTCCTAATTTTAAACTACACAGTGCTCCCTTATTTTGTTTGAGCAAATACATCTTGGTCTACGACAAGTTTCCTTATGAACACAATTAAGTGTTCCAGGATACTCATTCGCTGCATTGTTGTCCATATCTTGTCATGATCCACACAACTGAAAGCCTTTGCGTAGTCAACAAAGCACATAAAAATGTTTTTCTGGTATTCTTTGTTTTTAGCCAAAATCTGTCAGCAATGATATTTCTCATTCCAATTCCTCATTTGAATCTGTCTTGAACCTCTGGAAGTTCTATATCAAGGTATTATTGCAGTCATTTTTTAATTATCTTTAGCAAAATTTTTATTGCATGTGATATTAATGATATTGTCCGATGATTTCCACATTCTGTCGGGTAGTTCTTTTTGGAAAGGACATAAATATGAATCTCTTTCAATCAGTTGGCCAGGTAAAGTCCTTGGTATAGAAGTGGAGTGAGTGCCTCCAGTACTATATCAGAATGTTGAACTATTTCAATTAGTATTCCATTAATTCCTTGATCCTTGTTCTTTGTCAATGCCTTCAGGAACTATATCTGACAGTATTCTGGTGTGTTTAATCATGTTTCAATATTCAGTATTCTGGTGCTATCTGATAGTGTTCCACTGTTATTCATAAGGTTTTCAATGACTAAATATTTGGACGTAATCTGTCTCTCCTTCTTCCTAGTCTGTTTTAGTCTGGAAGCTCAGCAGAAACCTGTACACCATGGGTGACCCTGCTGGTAATTAAAATATTGGTTGCATAGTTTCCAGAATCACGGCAACATATAAGATACCACAGTATGACAAACTAACAGATGAGTCGTGGGATTTGAATCTATTGTTCCTGTAAAAGAAATTCTACAAATGGTATTATTGTTGTTGTTGTTGTCAGGTGCCATCAAGTCGGAACCGACTCATAGCGACCCCATGCACAGCAGAACAAAACAATGTCCGATCCTGGGCCAATCCCATTACCGCTGCCACACTTGAGTCCATAAATGATGCCACCTGGCTGATCCATCACATTGGGGGTCTTCCTCTTTTTCTCTGACCCTCCACCTTACCCAGCATGACATCCTTCTCCAATGATTGTTTCCTCCGGACAATATGTCCAAAGTATGAGAGACGAAGCTTAGCCATCCTGACCTCCAAGGAGCACTCTGGCTGCACTTCTTCCAAAACAGGTCTTTTGGTTCTTTTGGCAAACAGATCTATTGGTTCCATGGCACTTTCAGTATTCTCCTCCAACACCACAACTCAAAGGCATCAATTCTTCTACAATCTTCCTTATTCACTGTCCAGCTTTCGTATCCATATGAAGCTATTGAAAACACAATGGCCTGGGTCAGGTGCACCTTAGTCCTCAAGCTGACATTTCTGCTCTTCAATACTTTTAAAAGTTCCTGTGCAGCAGATTTGCCTAATGCAATACGTCGTCTGATCTCTTGACTGCTGCTTCCGTGAGTGTTGATAGTTGATCCAAGAAGAATGAAGTCCTTGACAACTTCAATCTTTTCTCCATTGATAAGAATGTTGTTTATTGGTCCAGTGGTAAGGATTTTTGTTTTCTTGACATTGAGATGTAATGGTATTATTAGAAAATATAAAATGAATTTCTCACAATTTTCATCTTTGTTGTAGTTAAGTTGCATCTAATCTATTTGCATTCATAGTTATCATATACCTATCAGGTTTCCAAAAAGTGATTGGTGTGTTTGAATTGTCAACCATTACATTCTACCCCTTATTATTATTATTGTTGCTATGTGCCCTCCTATTCATAATGACCTTATATACAACAGAAAGGAACACTACCTGGACCTTTGACATCCTCACAGTTTTTATTATGATTCAGCCACTGTTACTGCCACTATGTTAATCCATCTCATTGAGTGGCTTTGTTTCTTCAACTGATGGAACTCAGGCCCAGAAGGGAAAAGCCTTGTCTGTTCATAGTTGCTGAAGGACTGGAAAAATGATCTGGACCAAATCTAGTAGACATTATTTAATACAGAAAAGAAAATAAAGGAGGTGTTTTACTGACAAGGAAAATTCTTTACAAAGAGTGAAAAATAAAATTATTGCCAGCGATGGCTGGCGTGGCAGTGAAGTTTGTTGACACAAGGGGTATGGACTAGGGTCTTATTACAACATGGGGTATACAAGTTTCACATGTGTAAGAGCAGTTAAGGTATGCAGAACTAAGTTACTGTTTCTACTCATAGTGACCCAGTATAGGATTTCTGAGGAGTGACTTGAGGCTTGAGCTGCTGATTTTGTGGTCCAGCGCTTATCCTACAGCGCCACATCAGGACTAAAAGAGGTAGGGAAATCACAAGATGAAGCACCAAATGCTCTTAAAGAATAAAGACTTTTGATCTGCACAGTGGGAGGAGGGGGCTGTAAGCTCATTCATAGCATGTTGTTGTTGTTAAATGCAGTTCCAACCCATAACTACCCTATATAGGGTTTCTGAGGAGCAGCTACATATAGGTTTAGTATGCATAGTTGGAGGAGTCGGCTGACTGCTTCTTCCTAGATAGTTAGAGCAGGATGAAAGGATATGGTTTAAGGTCACCTTGGCATGACTGTTTTGGAGCTTTCAGTTTGTGGCACTAAATTCTACCCTAACGTCCCCAAATTGCCCTTACAATCTTAACCACAGCCATTTTTCTGCACAATCCTTTGGGCCTGGGCAGTACTGCAACATTGTAATACTCTTCCTAAGCACAGTATTCTCATAATTAATAGACGTATATTATCATCACTTTAGGGGAAAGAGGCAGTTCACTTATAAAAGGGCCGTTAGACAACGGCTAGACTGTAGAAATGTGGCCCTTCATTAGTGGTAGAGTCATGCAAAGATTGGGAGCAAAGAGGAAGGATCCGTAATTGGAAAATGTGGCCTTGGGGATAGAAATGATGCTGGCGATTACATGAAATAATTTTGTAAAATCAATTAGTTGTTCATTTCAAATACCTCCTTTAGACAGCATAAGAGACAACTAAAGAGAGAAGAGAGCCTCAGACCTCAGTGCCTGTGAGCGTGAGGAGGCAGGAGAGAAGGACGCTGCGTCTGGGGAGGACCCAGGCAGCAGGCCAGAGCCCATGCTTCGAGAGCTTGAAGTGCGTGACGCGCCTGGGAAAGGCAGGAGCATCTGCGATCAGGTTGCTTTTGGTGAGTGAGGGCAGTCTGAGGCGGCGGTGAGGGGCAACAGACCCGACGCAAGATGGCGAGTAAAGAGATGTTCGAGGATACTGTGGAGGAGAGTGTCATCAATGAAGAATATAAAATCTGGAAGAAGAATACACCGTTTCTGTATGACCTGGTTATTACCCAGGCTCTTCAGTGGCTCAATCTTACAGTTCATTGGCTTCCTGAAGTGACTAAACCAGAAGGAAAGGACTATGAGCTTCATTGGCTAGTGCTGGGGACAGACACTTCTGATGAGCAGAATCATTTGGTGGTTGCTCGAGTTCATATCTTGAATGATGATGCACAGTTTGATGCTTCCCACTGTGACAGTGAAAAGGAAGAATTTGGCGGCTTTGGTTCTGTAACAGGAAAAATTGAATGTGAAATTAAGATTAATCACGAAGGAGAAGTGAACCATGCTCATTACATACCGCAGAATCCTCATATTATTGCTACAAAAACTCCATCATCTACGTGTTGGTTTTTGACTATACAAAGCACCCTGCTAAACCAGACCCAAGTGGAGCATGTAATCCTGATCTTCGCTTAAGAGGTCACCAAAAGGAAGGCTATGTTCTTTCCTGGAACTCTAACTTGAGTGGACACCTCCTCAGTGCTTCTGACCACCATACTGTCTGCTTATAGATATAAATACAGGACAAAAGGAAGGCAACATTGTGGGTGCAAAAGCGATCGTCACTGGCCATTCAGTTGTGGTGGAAGATGTGGCCTGGCATCTGTTCCACGAGTCTCTCTTTGGATCTGTTGCTGATGACCAGAATCTTATGATACGGGGCACCAGGTCCAACACCACCTCCAAGCCAAGCCACTTGGTGGATGCGCATACAGCCGAAGTCAACTGTCTGTCATTCAACCCTTACAGCGAGTTCATTTAAGCAACGGGTTCTGCAGATAAGACTGTTGTTTTATGGAATCTGCGCAATTTAAAATTGAAACTCCATACCTTTGAGTCGCATAAAGATGAGATTTTCCAGGTCCACTGGTCTCCACATAACGGGACCATTCTGGCTTCCAGTGGTACTGATCGCCGCCTCAATGTGTGGGATTTAAGTAAAATTGGAGACGAGCAGTCTACAGAAGATGCAGAAGACGGACCTCCGGAACTCCTGTTTATTCACGGAGGACACACTGCCAAGATATCAGATTTCAGTTGGAACCCCAATGACCTTTGGGTCATTTGCTTCGTGTCTGAGGATAACACCATGCAAATATGGCAAATGACCGAAAATATCTACAATGATGAAGAGTCAGATGTCACAGCATCAGAACTGGAGGGGCAAGGATCTTAAACCCAAGTCCAAGAAAAGTTTGTTGAATGCTCCATGAATGCTTGCCTTATCGAACGCCAACATGGCATTGTATAGTAGGAAACCTGAGTGGGTGGCATGGCATTCTTTACCCTTGATTCTAGAACTTTCCAGTGAAGCTATTGCGTACTGTATCATATTGTAGCTATTAGGGATGAAAGGAATGTTGCTTAAAAAAAGAGCATCAGTTTCGTTTAAAAATACAAGTAGTAGGATGTGTACTGCCTTTGATTCTACTGTTTTAAGTCTTCATTTTCTCATCTAAAAATGTTTGCTGTTCCCAAATATGCAAGAATAACTTTTATACTTTTTCCCCTCCCTTCAACACTTACTGATTGGCTTTGCAGAAAAAAAGTTTTAAAATAAAAAAAAAAATAAAAAGAGAGAACTATAGACAGGGACCTCACCAGATGGACTACACAGAAATCAAATTGAATACATCTGTGGAAAGAGAAGATGGAAAAGCTCCATATCATCAATAAAAACAAGGCCAGAGGCAGACTGCGGAACAGACCATCAATTACTCATGTGTAAATTCAAACTGAAGCTGAAGAAAATGAAAACAAGTCCACAAGAGTCAAATATGACCTTGAATATATGCCACCTGAATTTAGAGATCATTTGAAGAACAGATTTGATACATTAACACTAAAGACCAAAGACCAGAAGAGTTGTGGGATGACATCAAGAACATCATACATGAAGAAAGCAAAAAATCATTACGAAAACAATAAAGAAGGAAAAGATCAAAATGGATGTCAGAGGAGACACTGAAACTTGCTCTCCAGCATAGAGATGCTAAAGTGAATGGTAGAAATGAGGAGGTCCAAGAGCTGAACAGAAAATTTCAAAGATCAGCTCAAGAAGATAAAGCCAAATATTACAACAAAATGTGCAAAGACCTGGAGTGCAAAAAGAAAGAACACACTCAACATTTCTCAAGCTGGGGGAACTGAAGAAAAATTCAAGCCTCAACATTTGTTTTGGAAGGACTCTCAGGGCAAATTATTGAATGATGCAGAAAGTATCAAAAGAAGATAGAAGGAATACACAGAGTCACTAAATCAAAAGGAAATGGCTGATGTTCAACCATTTCAAGAAGTAGTATGGGATCAAGAGCCAGTGATATTGAAGGAAGAAATCCAATGTGCATTGAAGGAATTGGCAAAGAACAAGGCACCAGGAATTGATGGAATCAAAATTGAAATCATTCAAGAAAGTGAGGTAGCACAGGAGGCACTCATTCATCTCTGCTAAGAAATTTAGAAGAACAATATCTGGCCAACTGATTGGAAGAGATCCATATTTGTGCCCATTCCAAAGAAAGGTGATGCAACAGAATGCTGTAATCTCTTTGATATCTCATACGAGTAAAATTTTACTAAACGTAATACAGAAATGACTGCAAGCATACATTGACAGAGAACATCCAGAGGTTCAAACTGGATTCAGAAGAGACTTTGGAATGAGGGATATCATTGCTGGTGTCCCATGGATCTTGGCTAAAAGCAGAGACTATCAGAAAGATGTTTACCTGTGCTTTATTGACTATGCAAAGGCTTTTGTTTGTGTGAATCATGACAAGCTATGGACAATATTGCGAAGTATGAGTATTTCGGTACACTTAATTGTGCTCATGAGGAATCTGTACCTGGACCAAGAGGCAATTGTTTTAACAGAACTTAGGAACACAGGATGATTTAAAATTAAGAAAGGTGTATGACAGGAGTATATTCTTTCACCATACGTATTCAACTTGTATGCTGAGCAAATAATTTGAGAAGCTAGGTTACAAGAAGAAAAAATTGGAAGACTTGTTAACAACCTGATATATGCAGATGATACAACCTTGCTTGCTGAAAGTGAAGAGGACTTAAAACATTTACTAGTGAAGATCAAAGAGCATAGCATTCGGTATGGAATGCATCTCAATGTAAAGAAAACAAAAATCCTCATCACTGGACCAATAAACAACATTCTTATCAATGGAGAAAAGATTGAAGTTGTCAAGGACTTCATTCTTCTTGGATCAACCATCAACACTTATGAAAGCAGCAGTCAAGCAGTCAGATGACATATTGCTTTAGGCAAATCTGCTGCACAAGACCTTTTTAAAGTGTTGAAGAGCAAAGATGTCAGCTTGAGGACTAAGGTGGGCCTGACCCAAGACATGGTATTTTCAATAACCTCATATGCATGCGAAAGCTGAATAGTGAATAAGGAGGACCGTAGAAGAATTGATGCCTTTCAGTAATGGTGTTGCAGGAGAATATTGAAAGGGCCATGGGCTGCCAAAAGAACCAATAGATCCATTTTGGAAGAAGTGCAGCCAGGGTGCTCCTCAGAGGTCAAGATGGTCAAACTTCTTCTCTCATACTTCAGACATATTGTCAGGAAGGACCAGTTGAAGGAGAAGGAGATCATATTTTGTAAGGTGGAGGGTCAGAGAAAAAGAGGAAGACCCCTAGCGAGATGTATTGGCCAAGTGGCAACATCGATGGACTCAAGCGTGGCAACACTAGTGAGGTTAGCCCAGGATCGGGCAGTGTTTCATTCTGCTGTGCATAAGGTCACTATGAGTCAGTACCTACTTGATGGCACCTAACAACAACAACATCAGCACTCATGGAAGCAGCAGTCAAGAAATCAAAACACGTATAGCATTAGGAAAATCTTCTGCACAAGACCGTTTTAAAGTGTTGAAAAGCAAAGATGTCAGCTTGAGGACTAAGGTGCGCCTGACCCAAGGCGTGGTATTTTCAATAATCTCATATGCATGTGAAAGTTGGACAGTATATAAGGAAGACCGTAGAAGAATTGATGCTTTTGAGTTATGGTGTTGGAGGAGAATATTGAAAGTGCCATGGGCTGCCAAAAGAACCAACAGGCTGTGTTGGAAGAAGTGCATCTTGGAGGCCAAGATGGCCAAACTTCATCTCTCATACTTTGGACATATTGTCTGGAGAGACCAGTCACCGGAGAAGGATATCATGTTTGGTAAGGTGGAGGGTCAGAGAAAAAGAGGAAGAACACCAGCGAGTTGGACTGACCAAGTGGCAGCATCAATGGGCTCAAGCATTGCAACAATAGTGAGGTTGGCCCAGGATCGGGCAGTGTTTTGTTGTTGTGCATAAGGTCACTATGAGTAGGCACCGACTTGATGGCACCTAACAACAACAACATAGCGATGTTGTGGTGATAATCATGTTTGTATTCTCAGCACTGGTATAAATGAGAGCACAAGTTCCTCACTGATCAGCTGTGAGAATATCCAGAGGTGTGCCATTCTGTAACACCTGACAGCATGTTCAATGTATGAGAGCAGTCTTAGCATTCTAGTTTCTAAGGAGCACTATGGCAAACATTTTTACAACACAGATTTGTTTGTTCTTCTGGCAGTCCATGGTACTTTGTATATATTTCCCCTATACCATAATTCAAATACTTCAATTCTTATTAATGTCTTTACTTCCTCACTTTCACATACATATAAGGTGATTGAAAATACCATGGGTTGGACCAGGTGCACCTTAGTCTTCAAACAGGTATCTTTGCTGCAGAAGATTTGCCTAATGAAATATGTCATTTGATTTCTTGGCTACTTGCTTCCATGAACATTGACTATGGATCCAAGCAAAATGAAATATTTGACAACTTCAATCTTTTCTGTCTTTATCATGATTTTATTCATTGGTCCAATTGTGACTTTTTTTGCTTTCTTTACACTGAGATACAATCCAACTGTAGTCTATGATCTTCATTAGCATTTCAGGTTGTCTTTATTCCACAAAGTAAGTTGTGTTATCTGCATTTTAAAAATTGCTAATCAGTCTTCCTCCAATCCTGTTGCAATGTTCTTGTTCATATAATCCAGCTCCTGGGATTATTTTTTCAGCATACTGATTAAATGGTGCTGTTGTTAAGTGAGTCGTTTCTAACCCATAGGGACCCTGTATAGAGTTTCTGAGGAGCAGCTGGTAGGTTTGAACTGCCAGCCTTGCAGTTCAAACTGACCTAGCAGTCCAGCACATTATCCTTCAGTGCCACAGCAGGATGGTAAAAAGATACAATCCTGAAACATACCTTTCTAGATATTACTGAGCCATTCAGTTTCCCTTAGTTTTGTTTTAATGACTGCCTCTTGATATATGATCTACAGAGCTGAACGTTCTTGTGTAGTCAAAGCACAAGTAAATATCTTTATGGTATTCTCTGCGTTTAGCCAAGATCCATTTTAGGTCAGCAATGTCTCTATTCCATGTCATCTGAATATGGGTTGAATTTAGGCAGATCCTTGTGGATGATCTGCTGCAACCATTCTTATAATACCTTCAGAAAATGTTTACTTGCATATGATATTAATGATATTTTCCCATGATTTCTACATTCTGATGAGTCACCTTTCTCTGGAATGGAAACTTACATGAATCTCTTCTAATCTGTTGGTCAGATAGAGCTGTCTTCCAGATTTCTTGGCATACATGAGTAAGGGCTTCCTGTGTTACATCAGTTTGTTGAGATATTTAAGTTTGTATTCTATCAATCCTCGACCCTTGTTATTTGCCAATGCCTTCAACTCAGCTTGGATGTCTTTCTTCAATATCAGTGGTTCTTGATCATATGTTGCCTCTTGAATTGGTTTGACATTGACTGATTCTGTGAGGTATAATGAGTTTATATATTCCTTTCATCTTCTTTTGATGATTTCTGTTTTAGTTCAATTTTTTTTTCACATAAAATCGTTCACTATTGCAACTACAGGATTGAATTTTAAATTCAAAAATTTTCAGCCTGATAAATGTTGAACATGGTCTTCCCTTTTAATTTCATGTTTGATCAATTTCAGACTGAAGAAGTAGGTAGAATTTTTCATTGTTGTCATCAGTGGCTTTAGTAGTGGGAATAATAGTATTATTAACTGGTCTTCTTTGAATGTATATGGATATTATCCTATCAAAGATGGCATTAAACTTCAAGAAAGATATTGATTTTTTTTTTTTCAATGAATGTAATGCCATTCCTCTTCAATTTGTCATTCATGATACTGTAAATCCATTGGCCTTCCCACATTCCTGACTTTGCCAAATGCAAAATACATTCTCCCCACGACATCATTCCAGTAGTTTTCATTTAACTCTAAATCCAAAATCTTACATTCTGAGTCAACTAAATCAAATATATGTAAGACTGTAGGCACATTCGATCCTGGAACAAAATTCTTCGTTTCAGAATCTGTAAAACTGATGTAGTAGAGTAAATACCCAGTTCTGTCAAGGATTAAAAGGCAGATAAGGCACAGTTAAACTGGAAATAAGTTTAATAAGGTAACAGAGTGAACTATGCTCTCCAAGGAGTTACAGATATCCAGGCAACATTTACATTGTAATTTGTTGTTGTTAAGTACTGTGGAGTCGGGTTCTGACACATAGTGACCCTGTACAGGGTTTCCGAGGCTGTAAATCTTTAGGGGAGCAAAAAGCCACATCTTTCGCCTGTGGAACAGCTGATAGGTTCGTATTGCCTACCTTGAGGTTAGCAGCCTGATTCGTAACCACTATGCTACCAGAGCTCCTTTACATATCAGGAATTAAAAACATAATATTCTGATTGATTTTCTGTTGTGGTGGTGGTGAAAATGTGCTTTGGAGTCAGTTCCAACTCATAGCTGCCATGCATAGGGTTTCCAAGGCTGCAAATCTTTAGGAGAGCAGAAAGCCTCATCTTTCTACTGTGGAAAGGCTGGTAGTTTCAAACTGCTGACCTTGACGTGAACAGTCCAACTCATAACACTATGCTACCAAAGCTCATTACTGATTTACTAGTGATTTGTAAAGGTAAAGGCATTTTCAAAAAGCTTTACAATGACTAGTATCGATTTGTTGTTGTTGTTAGGTGCCATCGAATCGGTACCAACTGACAGTGACCTTATGCACAGCAGAAGAAAACACTGCCCAATCCTGAGCCAACCTCACTACAGTTCCTAGACTTGAATCCATCCATGCTGCCACTTGGCCAATTCATCTCATTGGAGGTCTTTCTCTTTTTCTCTGACCCCCCACTTTACCAAACATGATATCCTTCTCCAGTTACTGGTATCTCCTGACAAACTTTCCTAAATATAAGAGATGAAGTTTGGCTATCCTGGTCTTCAAGGAACACTCTGGCTGCCAGCCTATGGCACTTACAATATTTTCTTTCAACACCATAACTCAAAAGCATCAATTCTTCAATTCTTTTATGGTCTTCCTTATTCACTGTCCAGCTTTCACATGCATATGAGGTTATTGAAAATACTATGGCTTGGGTCAGATGCACCTTAGTCCTCAAGATGACATCTTTGCTCTTCAATACTTTAAAAAGATCTTGTGCAGCAGATTTGCTTAATGCAATGTGTCATTTGATTTCTTGACTGCTGGGTGAGTGTTGATTGTTGATCCAAGAAGAATGAAGTTCTTGACAACTTCAATCTTTTCTCTGTTGATAAGAATATTTTTTACTGGTCCAGTGGTGAGGATTTTTGTTATCTTGATATTGAGGTGTAATCCATACTGAAGTCTGTGCTGTTTAATCTTCATCAGTAAATGTTTCAAGTCCTCTTCACTTTCAGCAAGCAAGATTGTATCATATGCATATCTCAAGTTGTTAATAAGTCTTCCTCCAATACTGATGCCACGTTTTTCTTCTTAGAATCCAGTTTCTCTGATTATTTGCTCATCATACAGGCTGAATAAATATGGTGAAAGAATACAACCTTGTTGCACATCTTTCTTAATTTTAAAACATTCAGTGTCCCTATGTTCTGTTCGAACAACTGCCTTTTGGTTCAGGTACAGATTCCTCATGAGCACAATTAAGTATTCAGGAATACTCACACTTTGCAATGTTGTCCACAGCTTGTTATGATCCACACAATTGAAAGCCTTTGCGTAGTCAATAAATGACAGGTAAACATCTTTCTGATAGTCTCTGCTTTCAGCCAAGATCCATCAGACATCAGCAATGATATTCCTCATCCAATGGCCTCTTCCAAATTTAGCATAAACCTCTGGAAGTTCTCTGTCAATGTATGCTTGCAGCCATTTCTGTATTACCTTTAGTAAAATTCTACTCATATGGAATATCAAAGAGATTGTCCAATGATTTCCACATTCTGTTGGGTCACCTTTCTTTGGAATGGGCACAAGTATGAATCTTTTCCAATCAATCAGCCAGAGAGTTATCTTCCAAATTTCTTGGCATAAATGAGTGAGTGCCTCCTGTGTTGCCTCACTTTCTTGAAATATTTCATTTTATTTTTCCTATCAATTCCTGGTGTTTGTTCTTTGCCAATTCCTTCAAAGCACATTGGGCTTCCTCCTTCAGTATCATTGGCTCTTGATCATAACCTACTTCTTGAAATAGTTGAACATCAAACATTTCCTTTTGGTACAGTGACTCTGTATAGTCCTTCCATCTTCTCTTGATGCTTTCTGCATCATTCAATAATTTGCCCAGAGAATCTTTCAATAACGAAAGTGAAGGCTTGTACAAGAAGGGGAGTGATTAACTTTTCAGTCTAGGAGTGGAGGTCCCTAGGACCATCAAGGGAGAAGAGCAGAGAGTAGGACCCTACTCAGAGAAGCAGTGATGCCTGAAATGGAGCCAGAGATGATGACGAGGAGCAATGGAGCAGCTGGAGACTTTAGATCCAGAGAGGGAGAGCAACTGTGTGCTGAAGACCTGGGGGGAGGGGGCGCAATGAGATGATATACGATAGAATGAATGTAAAACCAATGTTCTCCCATGTAAATTATCACATAATTCACAATCAAACATTTAAAAAAAAAAGAGAGAGAAAGTGAAGGCTTGTATTTTTTCTTCAGTTCCCCCAACTTGAGAAATGCTGAGCGTGTTCTTTTTGTTTTTCTGATTCTAGATATTTGCACATTTTCTTGTAATATTTGGCTTTATCTTCTTGAGCTGATCTTCCCTTGAAATTTTCTGTTCAGCTCTTGTACCTCCTCATTTCTTCCATTTGCTTTAGCATCTCTACACTTTAGACATAATATACACATGGACCTCACCAGATGGAATACATAGAAATTATAATTGACTACATCTGCAGAAAGAAAGTATGGAAAATCTCCATATCATAAGAGAAAACAAGGCCAGGGGCAGACTGTGGAACAGACCATCAATTACTCTTATGCAAATTCAAACTGAAGCTGAAGAAAATGAAAACAAGTCCATGAGAGCCAAAATATGACCTTGAATATAACCCACCTTAATTTAGAGATCATCTGAAGAACAGATTTGATACATTAAACACTAAAGACCGAAGACCAGAAGAGTTGTGGGGTAATATCAAAAACATCATACATGAAGAAAGCAAGAAGTCATTAAGAAGACATGAAAGAAGGAAAAGGTCAAAATGGATATCATAGGAGACACTGAAACTTGCTCTCCAGCATAGAGATTCTAAAGTAAATGGAAGATTGGTATAGACAGTCTTTGTTAATTTACAATGATTGGTATAGATAGTATGTTAATTACTACTACTTAGTGTTTTGAGTGCTTTGTTGATTACTTTACACTTTTTGAACATAGTGAGATCACAGTGTGTTCACAACATACTCATAGAATTTCTTTTTTGCTACAAAACTTCTGCAATGTCAATCCCAGGGAGGATTTGTATAGTTTGGTTGCAAAGAAAAAGTTTCCTTAGATATTATATTAATTCTGTTTACCATTTAACCTCTTAGAGTAAAGTGGGTGCATTCTGAGGGTGGGGGGTTCAGTTCAGGCCCAGAAACAACCATCCTTAACTCATCCAGTACCACTGAGATTCAATTTTAGTTGCAGTCATATTATTATCCTTTTTAGATCAAGGTTTTCCAATAGTTTTGAAAATTTAGTATCCTCTTCACCTTGCATTAATTGAGATTCTCATTTTCAAGGCATTACGCTATTTAATTTTATGACCTTTTTTGTGATGTTACTGAGATGGTTCTGACTTATAATGAAACATAACTTTTTCCTGAATATTCCTCAGATTTATTGTCTTATTGCCTCTGCAACAGAGATCATTCTAGCATTTATGCTGCTGTTAGGTGCCACTGAGGCATTTGTGACTCATGGCAACTGTATGCACAACAGAATGAAACATTGCCTGGCCCTGTCCTATCCTTACTATTGTTATATGCGAGCCGATTATTGCTGCCACCCTACCGATCCATCTATACTTGTGACCTTCCAGTTTTCCAAGCATAATATGCTTATCCAGGGACTGATCCCTCCTGGTAACATAGCCAACATGTGAGATACAAGTCTCATCATCCTGAGTGCTAAGTGGCATTCTGGTTGTACTTCTTCCAACATAGACCTGCTTTTTCTTCTTGAAGTCCACTGTACCTTCAATTTTCTTTGCCAACAATACAATTCAAATGCATGAATTCTGCTTCCTTATTTATTGTCTGACTTGCTCATGCAAATGAGTCTATTGAAAATACCATGGCTTGGGTCAGTCTCACCTTAGTCTTCAAACTGATAACTTTGCTTGTGAACACGTTAAAAAGATCTTATGCAGCATATTTACCTAACGCAATATGTCTTGATTTCTAGGTTGGGTTGCTGAGTGATAATTGTAGATCCTAGCGAAATGAAGTCTTTGACAAATTCAGTGTTTTCTCCATTTATCATGGTATTATATATTGCCATAGTTGTGCAGATTTTTGTTTTCCTGATGCCACATTCTTCTTCCCATATTCCAACTTCTCAGACTATTTGTTAAGCATACAGATGAAATAAGTATATTGAAAAATACAAGCCTGGTACATACCTTTCCTGAGTTTAAAACATTCAGTATCCCCTTGTAGAACTACTACCTTCTTTACAAACTGCCAGAAGTAGAAACTGGATTCAGAAGAAGATGTGAAAATAAGGATATCGTTGTTGACATCAGGAGGATCTTGGCTAAAATCAGATAATACCAGAAAGATGTTTACTGGTGCTTACTGACTCTGTATAGACTTTCGACTGTGGATCACTGCTAGCTATGGATAACATTGTGAAGAATGGGTATTCCAGGACATTTGATTATGTTCATAAGGACCCTGTACATAGATCAAGACACAGTTGCTACCATTTGAAATGGCTGAATATCAACCATTTCTTTTGGTTTGTTGTTGTGGTTGTTAGGTGCCATCGAGTCAGTACTGACCCATAGCAACTTAATGCACAGCAGAACGAAACACTACACGATCCTGGGCCAACCTCACTACTGTTGCCACTCTTGAGTCCATCAATGCTGCCACCTGGCCAATCCATCTCTTTGGGTTTTTCTCTGACCCTCCATCTTACCAAACATGATATCCTTCTCCAGCAACTTGTCCCTCCTGACAATATGTCTGAAGGAAGAGAGACCAAGTTTAGCCATCTTGGCCTCTAAGGAGCACTCTGGCTGCACTTCTTCCAAAATGGATCTATTGGTTTTTCCGGCAGCCCATGGAACTTTAAATATTCTTCTCCAACACCATAACTCAAAGGCATCAATTCTTCTATGGTCTTCCTTATTCACTGTCCAGCTTGCACATGCATATAAGGTTATTGAAAACACCATGGCTTGGGTCATGCGCACCTTAGTCCTCAAGCTGACATTTTTGCTCTTCAACATTTTAAAAAGGTCTTGTGAGTAACTCTATATATTTCTACCTTGATGATTTTTGCATCATTCAATATTTTGCTCATTGTTGTTAAGTGCTATCAAGTCGGAACTGACTCTTAGAGACCCTATGCACAGCAGAACGAAAAAATGTCTAATCCTTGGCCAATCTCACTACCACTGCCACATTTGAGTCCACCAATGCTGCCACCAGGCCAATCCATCCCGTAGGGGATCTTCCTCTTTTTCTCTGACCCTCCATCTTATCAAACATAGTGTCCTTCCTTAGCGACTGTTCCCTCCTGACAATATGTTCAAAGTATGAGAGAAAAGTTTGACCATCTTGGCCTCTAAGGAGCACTCTGGCTGCACTTCTTCCAAAACAGATATGTTGGTTCTTTTGGCAGCCCCATGGCACTTTAAATATTCTCTTCCAATACTATAACTCAAAGGCATCAATTCTTCTACAGTCTTCCTTATTCACTGTCCAACTTTCGCATGCATATGAGGTTATTGAAAAATACAATGGCTTGGGTAAGATGCACCTAAGTCCTCAAGCTGACATTTTTGTTCTTCAAAAATTTAAAAAAAGTTCCTGTGCAGCAGATTTGCCCAGTGCAATACGTCGTCTGATCTCTTTATTGATGCTTCCGTGAGTGTTGATAGTTGATCCAAGAAGAATGAAGTCCTTGACAACTTCAATCTTTTTTCATTGATAAGAGTGTTGTTTATCGGTCCAATGGTGAGGATTTTTGTTTTCTTGACATTGAGATGTAATCCATATCTTTGATCTTAATCAGTAAATGTTTTAAGTCCTCTTCACTTTCAGCAAGCAAGGTTGTATCATCTGCATATCACCGGTTGTTAAGGAGTCTTCCTCCAATCCTGATGCCATGTTTTTCTTCATAGAACCCAGCTTCTCATATTATTTGCTCAGCATGCAGGTTCAATAAATATGGTGAAAGACCACAACCTTGTTGCACACCTTTCCCAATTTTAAAACATTCAGTGTTCCCATGTTCTTTTCGAACAACTGCTTCTTGGTCCAGGTACAGATTCCTCATGAGTACAATGAAGCGTTCTGGAATACTTCACAATGTTGTCCATAGCTTGTCATGATCCACACAATCGAAAGCCTTTGCATAGTCAATAAAGCATAGGTAAACATCTTTCTGATACTTTCTGCTTTCAGCCAAGATCCATCAGACATCAGCAATGATATCTCTTGTTCCACGGCCTCTTCTGAATCCAGCTTGAACCTCTGGAGTTTCTCTGTCAATGTATAATTGTAGCCATTTCTGTATTACCTGTAGCAAATCTTTACTCGCATGTGATATCTAAGAGATTGTCCAATGATTTCTGCATTCCATTGGGTCACCTCTCTTTGGAATGGGCACAAATATGGATCTCCTCCAATCAGTTGGCCAGATTGTTGTCCTCCAAATTTCTTGGCAGAGATGAGTGAGTACCTTCTGTGCCGCCTCACTTTTTTGAAAGATTTCAATTTTTATTGCATCAATTCCTGGTGCCTTGTTCTTTGCCAATTCCTTCAATGCACTTTGGACTTTCTCCCTGAATATCATTGGCTCTTGATCATATGGTGCCTCTTGAAATGGTTGCACATTAACCATTTGCTTTTGGTATAATGACTCTGTGTATTCCTTCCTTCTTCTCTTTATGCATTCTGCATCATTCAATAATTTGCCCAGAGAATCTTTCAGTAATGAAAGTCAAGGCTTGAATTATTTATTCATTTCCCCCAGCTTGAGAAATTCTGACCATGTTCTTCTTTTTTGATTTTCTGATTCCAAATATTTGCACAATTTATTATAATATTTGGCTATATCTTCTCGGGGTGATCTTTGAAATTTTCTG
>NW_006408932.1:908246-910114 GCF_000296735.1 Chrysochloris asiatica | reverse complement strand
GTGCATAATTGAATAATAGTGGTATTAACTGGGCTTCCCTGTAGGCACATGGATATTATCATATCACTTACAGCATTGTACCTCATGACTGATCTGGATATGTTATTTTGACGATGAATGCAACACTATTTCTTTTCAATTTGTCATTCCCTGCATAGTAAACCATGTGGTTGTCAGATTTAAAATGGCCAATGCCAGTCCATTTCAGCTCACTAATGCCTAAGATATTGATGTTTATGTGTTCCATTTCATTTTTTACCACTTCCAATTTTCCCAGATTCATACTTCATACATTCCATGTTCCAATTTTCAATGGGTGTTTACAGTTGTTTCTCTTCATTTTGAGTTGTGCCCATCATCAAGTGAAGGTTGTGTGGGCATTTCTCCCACGAGCTTAACTCCATTCATGTCATCATGGTCAACTCTACTTTGGGGAGGCATCTCTTCCCCAGTCACATTTCGAATGTCTTCCAACCTGAGGGGCTCATTTTCCGGCACTGTATCTGACAGTTTTTTTCAGCTATTCATAAAATTTTCAGTGACTAACGATTCGGAAGTAGTTCATCACTGTTTCTTCCTAGTCTGTCTTTGTTTGGAAGCTCATCTAAAACTTGTCCACCATGGGTGACCCTGCTGGTTATTTAAAATACCAGTTGCATGGCCCTTAGACTCACAGCAACTCAAGCCACCACAACACGATAGACAGATGAGTAGTGGCCATTTTGTTTTATATCAAATCTGCCACTTTATATTTCAATATCAATCCTGATATGATCAAGATGTTCTCTCCCAAGATGGCAGCTCCGGGAATAGGTGAGCATCTTGAATTAGAAAACAATGGATTTCTTGATTCTCCTACAAATTCCCCTAGCTGTAAGCCCTCCAATCCTCCAATTATTCCTTTATATGTGTTTCAGAGTTCCAGCACCATCCCCTAATCCTGCTTGGTCCGGTATTCCATGTTGTTATTGTATGTCTACCTGATCCGCCATGTTGATTGATTTTGCTCGTCTACCTGATCCGCCATGTTGATTGATTTTACTCATAGAGTCCTTCAATATTGCAAATCAATTCTTGAATTTTTTGTCTATTCTTTCTGCTTGAAAAAATACTGAGCATGTTCATTCTTGGTTTTCTGACTCTCAGTATTTGCACATTTCATTTTAATACCTGACTTTGTCTTCTTGAGCTGCCCTTTTAAATTTTCTGTTCGTTCTTTTACATTCTCTCAACTCTTTAGCATCTTTATAATGAAGAACAAATTTCAGAGCCTCTTCTGACATCCATTTTAGTCATTTCTTTATTTGTTGTCTTCTTAATAAGCTTTTGATTTCTTCTTTATGATGCTTTTGACATCATCCCACAGTTATTCTTATCTTTGGCCATTAATGTCTAATACATCAAATCTATTCTTGATATGTTCAAGAATTCAGGTGGGATATATTCAAGATCATATTTTGGCTCTAATAGACTTATTTTAAAATTTTTCAGCTTCAACTAGGATTTGTAATGAGCAATTGATTGTCTCTTCCATAGTCTGTCCCTACCCTTGTTTTGGCTGATGATATTGAAATTTTCCACCTTCTCTTCACACAGATGTAGTCAATTTGATTTATAGTGTTCCATCTGGTGATGTCCATTAATAAGTCATTGGTCTTACAAAATTACGTCATGTGATATCTAGTATCATTTTTAGAACCAAGACGATATTTTCCTTCCTCTTTGTTTCCAATTTGCATTCCAGTCACAAGCACCAGAAATGATCAATACATCTTGATTGTATGTTTGATCAATTTCAGACTGAAGAAGTTGGTAGAATTTTTCAATTTCATCTTCACTGGTTTTAGTGGTTGGTACATAAATTTGAA
>NW_006408932.1:904722-906106 GCF_000296735.1 Chrysochloris asiatica | reverse complement strand
ATGGCACCTGACAACAATAACAACAACAACAACAAGCTTCCAAACTGCAAGCTACCACATTATGACAAACTGACAGACAAGTGGTAGGTTCTGGTATCATACACCCACAAAAGACTAACCCTTCTTCAACATTAACAAGTTGTTAAAACTTTTCTTGTATTAGGGTTTGAGGTGGCTAAATTCAGAGGACAACTTGACCTAGATTCCTTTAGGGTGTGTAGACTGCTTTATTTGAAAATATAGTTTTTTAGTATACATAATTCTTTTCATAGTCACTTCTGGTATGGGTGATAACTTTTGATATTTATCTTATATAAAAGTTTTATATATTTAAAATAATCTAAATAAAAATAATTAAACTGAGTAGTACAGATATAATCCACAATTTAACATCACTTGGCAACCAGGTAAAGATATCAGAAGTAAATGAAGCAGTTATAAAGTGCATTGAATGCAACCTAGTAGTTATCTCGAAGATCTTTTTGACGTCTTCATTAACTTTTCATTGAGATTTTTCAAAGAACAACAGGAGATACTGTTAAAATGAAAACATTCTTCCTTGTTGTTGTTGATGTTTGCCACCATCAAGGTGGTTCCAAATCATAGTGATTCTACGGACAATACATTAAAACATTACCCAGTCCTGCACCATCCTTATAATATTTCCAATACTTGAGCCCATTACTGCAGCCATTTGGGCCATGTCCATCTTATTGAGGGGCTTCTTTTCTTTGTCTAAGCCTACTCTGGATAAAGATTACAATGTGTTGGTAGACTGTCAATTTAGCAGAATCCTGTCAGCCATTTGGGCCATGTTAGCTGACAGGTCGCAGATGGATTTTTTCTAGTTGTAATATATTAAGAGCATCAAAAAAAAAAGAAAAAAAGAAAAAGACCAACTACATACTAGCCTATATCAGTCAAGCTTGTTCATTACAATACAATCAATAGTCCATTGGAATTAACAAGAGGACATTTCAAATATTGAAGTTCACCAAAAATTGTACATGTGTGGGTTAATGCTTTAGATTGCAAAAGTTGGTTTGAACTGCAAGGTTGGTGGTTCAAGCTCACCAACCACTCCTTGGAAACCCTATACAGGATCGCTGTGGTTTGGAACCAATTTGACAGCACTTAACAACAACAACAACAATATATGTTAAAAGGTTTTTCAAGTTTTATAGTGTTGGTGTTTGTGGTGGTGTGCTGCTGAGTTTTTTTGTTTTGTTTTGTTTTTTTATTGTGAATTATGTGATAGTCTACATGGGACAACATTAGCTTTACATTCATCCTGTCCTATATCATTTCATTGCCATGGTTACAATTCCCTCCATGCATCATCAGCCAGCCAAAGGGTTTAACCTGCAAGCCTGTCTCTGGTTGG
>NW_006408932.1:898547-904352 GCF_000296735.1 Chrysochloris asiatica | reverse complement strand
TAAAATAAAATAATAATAATATTTTGTCTATATACATAATTTAAAACTACAGTTGTAAAGGAGTCAGAAGCATCTCACGTGAACTGTAGAAACAAGTGACATGCAAGAGTTCCTCAAATTTTTACTGATTGTTCATCATTAACTAATGATTGTGCTAATTTAATCAGGAGATCCTCTTTCTAAGAGTTGATGGGAATTAAGGAAATAGTTACAAATATTTTTTAAGGGCATCATAGTGGGGGAAATAAAGTGAATAACATAAAATAATTCCTATAACAAAATAGGGGACTTCAGTGGCTCCACAAGACAAGCTCTGGACTGTGAACCTCAAGGTTCAGTTTGAACCAGTCAGCTATTCCATGGGAGAAAGATGAGGCTTTCTGCTACTAGAAGCATTTAAAAGTCTCAGAAATTCTATACAGAGTCTCTATGAGTCAGAACAGACTTTTAGGCATTTAACAGCAGCAACACCATAACAAAATAGTTACATTCAATTATTTGCATGGAAGAGTAAAATACCATTAGAAGATAAAAGTTTATTTGATAAAACAAAGCAGTTTCAAATGCAAAGTAATATTAAGTAAAGGTCAATTATTTTAAGAGTTGTGAAGGACTAAATGAATATCCAGTGTAATACAACTATCAACATAAGAATGGTTGTAAAAATAAAAGCAAAGGCAAACACATTCAGCAAGTAATTTGGATGAATTATTCTTAAAAATTAATGGATCTAAATGTATAATACAATGTAATTTCAAAAGCAATTCGTGTTAAACAACTTGTTATAATCAAACAGAATACAGGGTTTACATGAGGTCTTTTTTCCTGTTATTGATTCCATTTTTAACTCAATGATTCATCTCCTTCTGGCCCTGGACATGTTTAAGCCTTCTGTTAAGTTCCCCAGTAGGCTCACAAGTCCAAGTTGGTTCCTTATTGTTGTTGTTGTTGGTAGGTAGGATAGAGTTGGATATGACTCATAGTGACCCTATACACAACACAACTAAAAAAGTTTGGTCTGGCACTGTAGTCACAATTGTTATTATGTTTAAACCCATTGTTCAGGCACTACTTTGATCTATTTTCCTGGAGGGTCTTCCTCTTTTTCATTAGCTCTCTACTTTACCAAGCATAAAATCCATTTCCAGGAACTGATCCATCCTGATAAACACGTGCAAAGTACAAAAGACAAAGATTCACTATCCTCGATTGAAAGGGACATTCTAGCTGTTCTTTTTCTAACACAGATTTGTTTTTCTGGTAGGCCGTAATATTTTTAATATTCTTCACCAGCACCATAATACAAACACATCAATTCTCTGGTCTTCCATTAATTGTGAAGCTTTCCCATGCATATGAGGCAATTGAAAATACCATGGCTTTGGTCAGGCACAGCTTGTTCCTTAAAGTGACAACTTTGTTCTTTAAGATAATAAAACTAGTTATTTAATTAAAATAAGTGAACCCCAGGTTTCACATTTTTAAATTTAGCTACCTAAAGGTTGGTGAAGAAACGCTCAATGAAGAGGGCTGAGGGATTGTTTCAGGTGGTGCCTTTTTCAGTAGATAAAGTCACCTGGAAGGAGTACAGGTAAAGATTTTGATTCAGGTTAATCTTCATTAAATGCTTCTTGAGTTTGTGAGTAATGGGCTATAAATAATATTTTCCTGTGGAAGTTTCCTGGGGATTTTAGAAATTATTTTAGGAAATAGAACATTGAAAACCAGCAATATTCTCATATAAATCTTAGAGCAATTCTTTTAATTTATTCAGACCTATATTTTAAAATTTAATTCAATAAAATTTTGAATTTTATTGTAGTTATAAAACTTCATCACCTTATACACAGAGATTCTTGAATTGTTAATTGAGTCTAATGGCATCCAAATTTGAAATATTATAGTGCTTTTCATAAGTTTGATTTAGCCCATTTCTGTTGAGATAGTTTATCAATACTTTCCAGTGAATTAGCAAAGTAAAACTTAATTACAGATAATTTAAAATGTTCATGGTTAACTTACAACTATATTTTTACAAATGAAAGATCAGATGGTAATTAACTGCAAAAGTAATGCAAAGTCAAATAAAGTCAATGGAAAAGAAACTTTAGACTAAATACCTTTAAATCTTTAAACATAAGGATTAATCTTATTTGTTTTTTATGTTTCATGTTGTTGTTGTTGTTAGGTGCCATCGAGTTGGTTCCCATTCATAGGAACTCTATGCACAACAGAATGAAACACTCCCCAGTCCTGTGCCAACCTCACAATCCTTGCTACATTTGAGCCCATTACTGCTGCCGCTGTGCCAATCCATCACTTTGGGTGCTTCCTCTTTTTCTTAGACCTTCCATTTTATCAAAAATTATATCCTTCTCCAGGGACTGGTCCCTGAATATGTTCAAAGTGTGAGAGATCAAGTCTGGCCATCCTGACTTCTAAGGAGAACTCTGGCTATACTTCTTCAAGAGCAAATTTGTTTGTTCTTTTGTCAGTCCATGGTACTTTTAATATTCTCCTCCTACATCATAACTCAAATGCATCAATTTTTCTATGGTCTTCCCTATTTAATGTCTAACATTTACATGCATATGAGGTTATTGAAAATAACATGACTGGGTCAAGCACACATTAGTCCTTAACTAATATCTTTGTTCTTCAATACTTTCAATAGGTCCTGTTCAGCAGATATGCCTAATGCCTATCCCGTTTGATTTATTGAGTGCTTCAATGAGTGCTGATGGTTGATCTGAGCAAAACAAAGTCTTGGACAACTTCAATTTTTTGTTTTCTTTATGTTGATGTGCAAAAAAGAGCCCGAAGACTGTGTTCTTTGATCTTCATCAGTAAATATTTAAGTTCTCTTCCAGCAAGCAAGGTTGTATCATTTGCATATTACAGGTTGTTAATGAGTCTTCCATCATTCCTGATGCCACCTTTTTCTTCATCTAATCCAATTTAGATTATATGCTCAACATAAAAATTGAATAAGCATGGTGAAGGCTTCATACAAAACACATAGTATGAAAGTTTCATACATAACACATAATAATCTTGACACGCAATACAAAAAATGTATATATATATATATATACAGTATTAGTTTGGATATATAGCTATATAGAATAGACTAAGATTATCATGTCTCCAAATATTTGATTACAACTCTCTGGGGAAATAATGTAAATTTTCTAATTAAACAATTTGCTTTTATGATGCTATCTTAAAAAAAAAATCTGGATCCAAGTTAAAATTTAAAATTTAAAAATCGTAACATAATATTGTACAATATATTAGGTTAACACTGTTGATAATTAAATAACACATAATTTTTACTTAAGGAAATTTACTATATCTGATTTAACAATGTTTCATGCAATTTTAAAAAATATGAAATGAACCATTATTGTACTTTTTCTTTTGTAAAAGAGAACCAAATATTTTGTGGCTTTCTTTTGAAGCTTTAAAAATGTCACAAGTTTATTATTATAAATCACTGAAGAACAATATTTGAGTTATTTAGGCAAAGAGTTTAAATTATAAAAGTTAGGCAAAAATTTTAAGGTAAAAACTTTATGTTTTTCCCAAGCCACACATTGTGATTTCATAAAGAAATCAAATTAACATAATTCAAAGCCACATTTTTCCTTATTCAATTCTTACTGAATAAATTATAAACTAGGTAACTGATACTATCAAAATTGAGCAAGCATTGTTAGTATTCTAATGTATTTGATAACTTTTCAGATTCAGGGATATAATTTGTTGAACTCAAGGTTGATTGAACTTACAGAAAAATTACTTCTTTAATGAGTAATCAAAGAAATTTTTCTTATCTTAACATTAACAACTTTATTCTTATTGCACTTTATTTGCACATTTAATACTTTTAAAATATTTATAAATTTACCATTCAAAAAATTAATCACATGAACTAAATTCCTTTTTATAAACATTTCAAATTGCTTCTCTTCATAATCTATTCCTTAAAGAGCTACTTTAAAGTGAAAAAAGTGAACACACTTACAAGACCGAAATAAATATTTGTTGTTAGGTGCCATCTAGTAGATTCCGACTCACAGCAACCTTATGCACAACAAAATGAAACATTTCCCCACCCTGCACCATCCTTATAATCATGCTAAACTTGTTCAATTGCTACTGTCAGTGTGCAAATCTATCTCATTGGCAGTCTTCCTATTTTTCGTTGACCATCTACTTTACCAAGAATGATATCCTTCTCCAGGCTCTCATCCCTCTTTATAATACATCTGAAATATGAGAGGTGAAATATCATCATCTTGTCATCTAAGAAATACTTCTTCCAATACAGATGTATTTGTTCTTCTAGCAGTCCATGATACTTTTAAATATTCTTCTTCAACACCATAACTCAAGTGCATCATTTCTTATATGACCTTCCTTATTCATTGTATGACTTTCACATGCCTATGAAGGTGCTGAAAATAACATGACTTGTGTCAGGTGCACCTTAGTTCTCAAGCTGATATCTTTGTTGTTGAAAACTTCAAAAAGGATATCTTGTGCAACAGAATGCCTAATGTAATTCATGGTTTGATTTATTGACTGCTGTTTACATGAGTGTTGATAGTAGATCCAAATAAAATGAAATCTTTAACAAATTAAATCATGAAGTTATTTATTTGTCCAGTGGTGAGGATTTTTATTTCTTTGCATTTTTAAGCTGGAAAGCAAGTTTCAGAGTCTCTTCTGACATACATTTTGGTCTTTTCCTTCTTTCTTGTCATCTTAATGATGTTTTTGCTTTCTTCCTTTATGATGTTCTTGATGTCATCCCACAACTCTTCTGGTCTTCGATAGTTAGTGTCTAATGCACCAAATCTATCTTGAGTGATCTCTGAATTCAGGTGCGAAGTGCTCAGGACCAAATTTTGACTCTCATAAACTTTCTTTAATTTTCTTCAGCTTCAGCCTAAACTTGAATATGAACAGTTGATGGTCTGCTCCACATTCTGCCCCTGTCCTAGTTTTGGCAGGTGAAATGGATCTTTTCACCATCTCTTTCCCCAGATGTAGTCCATCTGATTTCTGGGTATTCCATCTGTGAGGCTCATGTGTACAGTAGCCATTTAAGTTGTTTTAAAAGGGTATTATTGTTGTTGTTAGGTGCCATTGAGTCAGTACCAACACATAGCAACATTATGCACAGGAGAATGAAACACTGCCTGATCCTTGGCCAACTTCACTATTGTGCCATGCTTGAGTCCACTGATGCTACCACTTGGCCAATCTATATCACTGAGGGTTTTCCTCTTTTCCTCTGACCCTCCAGCTTACCAAACATGATATCCCTCTCCAGGGACTGTTCCCTCTTGACAATATGTACAAAGTATGAGAGACGAAGTTTGGTCATCTTGACTTCTAAGGAGCACTCTGTCTGAACTTCTTCCAAAATGGATCTATTGGTTATTTTGTCAGCCCATGGTACTTTCAATATTCTCCGCCAACACCATAACTCAAAAGCATCAATTCTTCTACAGTCTTCCTTATTCACTGTCCAGCTTTCAGATGCATATGAAGTTATTGAAAATACCATGGCTTAGGTCAGGCACATCTTAGTCCTCAAGCTGACAGCTTTGTTCTTCAACACTTTAAAAAGTTCCTGTGCAGCAGATTTGCCTAATGCAATACGTTGTTTGCTCTCTTGACTGCTCCTTCCTTGAGTGTTGACAGTTCATCCAAGAAGAATGAAGTCCTTGACAACTTCAATATTTTCTCCATTGTTAAGAATGTTGTTTATTAGTCGAGTGGTTAGGATTTTTG
>NW_006408932.1:895951-897897 GCF_000296735.1 Chrysochloris asiatica | reverse complement strand
GGAATGGGCACAAATATTGGATCTCTTCCAATCAGTCAGCCAGAGAGTTGTCTTCCAAATTTCTTGGCAGAGATGTGTGAGTGCCTCCTGTGCTGCCTCACTTTCTTGAAAGATTTCAATTTTTATTCCATCAATTCCTGGTGCCTTGTTCTTTGCCAATTACTTCAATGCACCTGGAACTTCCTCCCTAAGTATCATTGGCGCTTGATCATATGCTACCTCTTGAAACGGTTGAACATTAACCATATCCTTTTGGTACAGTGACTCTGTGTTTTCCTTTCATCTTCCCTTGATGCTTTCTGCATCATTAAATAATTTGCACAGAGACTCTTTCAATAATGAAAGTTGAAGCTTGAATTTTCTCTTAAGTTCCCCCAGCTTGAAAAATGTTGAGCGGGTTCTTCCTTTTTGGTATTCTGATTCCAGATCTTTGCACATTTTAATGTAATATTTAGCTTTACCTTCTCGAGCTGATATTTGAAAATTTCTGTTCATCTCTTAGAACTCCTCATTTCTTCATTTGCTTTAGCATCTTTATGCTCAGAGCAAGTTTCAGTTTCTCTTCTGACATCCATTTTCACATTTTCCTTTTTTCTTCTCTTCTCAATGACTTTTTGGTTTCTTCATGTGTGATGTTCTTGATGTCATCCCACAACTGTTCTGGTCTTTGGATTTTAGTGTTTAATGTATCAAATCTGTTCTTCAGATGATTTCTAAATTTAAGTGGGATATATTCAAGATTGCGGATTGGGTAGACGTGTAGTGAGGAGCTCCAAAAAAAACAACATGGAATACTGGGCCAAGAGGGCTCACGAGATGGTGATGGAACTATGAAACAAATATAAAGGTAAGTTTGGAGGACTGGAGGGTTTACAGCTATGGAATTTGCAGGAAAATCCAGAAATCCATTGTTTTATGGATCAAGCACCCAGCTGTTCCCACAGCCGCCATCTTGGGAGAGATTATCTTGATTGTATCAGGATTGATAGTATCAGGAGAGAAAATCTTGATTGTATCTTGATTATATCAGGATTGTATCAAGATTAACATCGAAATTTATAGCGGCAGTATCGACATAAAACCAAACGGCCACAACTCGTCCATATGTCGTGCAGTGGTGGATTGAGTTGCTGTGATTCTGAGGGCCCTGCCACCGGTATTTTAAATAACAAGCAGGGTCACCCATGGTAGACATGTTTCAGATGAGCTTCCAGACAAAGACAGACTTGGAAGAAAGAGTGACAAACTACTTCTGAATTGCTAATCACTGAAAACTCTATGAAAAGCAGAGAAACACTGTCAGATACAGGACCAGAAGGTGGGAAGGCACTCAGAATGCGAATGGGAAAAAAAATGCCTCCTCAAAGTAGAGTTGACCATAATGAAGTGAATAGAGTTAAGCTCGAGGGAGAAAAGCTCACAGAACCTTCATTTGCTGATGGACCACAATTTAAAATGAAGAGAAACAGCTGTAGACATCCATTGAAAATCGAAACACGGAATATACGAAGTATGAATCTGGAAAAATTGGAAGTTGTCAAAAATGCAATGGAACACATCAACATCGATACCTTAGGCATTAGTGAGCTGAAATGGAGTGGCATTGGCCATTTTTAATCTGACAGCCACATGGTTTACTATGCTGGGAATGACAAATTGAAAAGGAATGGTGTTGCATTCATCGTCAAAAAGCTCATAACCAGATCAGTCATGAAGTGCAATGCTATAAATGATAGGATAATTTCCATGTGCTACATGGAAACCCACTATTATTCAAATTTATGCACCAATCACTAGGGCCAGTTAAGATAAATTAGAAGAATTCTACCAACTTCTTCAATCTGAAATTGATCAAACATGCAATCAAGATGCATTGATCATTACTGGTGATTGGAATGCAAAGGTTGGGAGCCAAGAGGAAGGACTAGTAGTTGGAAAATTTGGAC
>NW_006408932.1:891791-893679 GCF_000296735.1 Chrysochloris asiatica | reverse complement strand
ACTGGCTTTAGTGGTTGGTGAGTAAAGTTGGATAATACTGATATTAACTGGTCTAACTTGTAATCATATGAATATTATTCTATCACTGACAACATGATACTTTAAGGTCGTTCTTGAACTGTTCTTTTTGATGATGAATGTGAAAATATTCCTCTTAAATGTGTCATTCCTTGTGTAGTAATGTATTTGATTGTCAGATTAAAAATTGCCAGTACCAGTCCACTTTAGGTAACCAATGCTTGGGATATCAATCTTCATATGTTCTTTTTTAATATTGGTTACTTCCAATTTACCTATTTTCATATTTCATACATTCCGTGTTCCAACTATTAGTGGATATTTACAACTGTTTCTTCTCAACTCGAGTTCTGCCCTGACAGTAAATGGAAGCCCCAAAAAGCTTTACTTCAGTTGCATCATCACAGTCAACTTTACTTTGAGGAAGCAGCTTTTCCCAAGTTGTATTTTGAATGCCTCCCCATGTGAGAGGCTCGTCTTCTGGCACTATACTTGACAGTATTCTGCTGCTATTCATTATGTTTCAGCATTCAATATTCTGGTGATATCTGACAGTGTTCCACTGCTAGTCATACAGTTTTCAGTGGATAAATATTAACTATCCACCTCTAATTGTTCCTAGTCTGTCTTATTCTGGAAGCTCAATTGAAACCTGTCCATCATGGGAGTACCCTACTGTTATTTAAAATTCCTGTGGCATAGCTTCTAAGATCATTCGTGTCATTGTTGTTTAGTGACATTGAGTCTATTCTGACCCATAGTGACCCTGTATCAGTTTCCAAGGAGCAGCTGGTGAGCTTGAACCACTGGCCTTGAAGTTCAAAAAACTTTTCAGTCTGACGCATTAGCCCACAGTGAACAAACCACCACAGTATGACAAACTGGCAGACAACTTGAGGAAACATATATTTAGTCTCTCTCTATGCATATACATATATGTTGTTAAGTGTTGTGTAGTTGGTTCCAATTCATCGCCCCTGTATAAAGTTTCTGAGGAGCAGCTTGTAGGTTTGAACTGCTGATCTTGATGTTCACAGTCCAGTGCTGATCCTTCAGCACCACACCAGGGTCAAACAGGTTACAATTGTTGTTAAGTGCTATTGAGTTGACTCCAACTCATAGCTGACCCTGTATAGAGTTGCCAAGGAGCAGCTGGTGAGCTTGAACCACCGAATTTCAGTTAAATCAACATTACAGTCCAGTTCATTAACCCACAGGACCACACCAGGACTTCACAGGTTACAATTGTTGTTGTTAAGTGCTGTTGAGTCTGTTCTGATACACAGCCGCCCTGTGTAGACTTTCTGAAGACCAGCTGGTGAGCTTGAACCACCAACCTTGCATTCTAAAAGACTTTGAAGTCCCACACATTAGCCTGCAGCATGACACCAGGACTCCACAGGTTACAATATAATGTCAGAAATGCTCAGCGCACAGTTGTTCCAGTCAGCTGCTGATGAATGCCCACAGGACACACTACTCCAACGCTAGTCTCAGCCTGAAGGTACTCAGTTCTAATCCCCCCTTTTAAGTGACTGGATGCATCATATTCTATAATTAAGCGTCCTGCACAAAATCACTCAGCTTTACTTGTTTTGTGAGCTAGGAAGTCCACTACTCTGTTTTCTGTTCTGGTTCTTGGTTCTGTTACTTCTGCTCTTCTCTTACTCCTTGGGTATCTGACAGCTTTACTGTTCCTGGGTCAAGGGGATTCAATGTACAGTGGTATCAGAATCCAAAGGATGTGTTTCACTCCTAGTTCTTCTTCTTTGATGGTAATGAGATTGTCCCCTCCTGCTTCTGAGATGGTTCACTTTAAACCCATGCTAGAGTTTCAAGTTTTTACAATTACAATGAACTTCTTTGGAAA
>NW_006408932.1:878325-890966 GCF_000296735.1 Chrysochloris asiatica | reverse complement strand
TTTCATTATAATACTTGACTTTGTCTTCTCTAGCTTCACTTTGAAATTTTCTTTTCATCTCTTTTACTTCTTCATTTCTTCCTGTTTTAGGTTCTTTGTGCTTATTCTGACATCCATTTTTCTTGTTTTCTTTTGTCTCTGTTTTTAAAATAACTTTTAGCTTTTTTCATGTGTGATGTTCTTAATGTGATCCCAGTACTCTTTGGCCATTGGTGTCTAATGCTTTAAATCTGTTCTTGAGATGGTCACTATTTAAGTGGGATATATTTAAAGTCATCTTTTGGCTCTCACGTAAAGTTTTCATTTTCTTCAGCTTCAGCCTGAACTTGCCTATGAACAACTAATGGTCTGTTTCACAGTCTGCCTCTGACTTTGTTTTATAATTGCAGAGTCTACCATATCTTCCTATAGATATAGTCAATTGATTTCTTATGTAGTTCATTTGGTGAGGTCCATGTGCATTGTAGTCTTTTATGCTTTTTGTTTGTTTGTTTTTGCTTTTACAAAAAAGTATTTACAATGAATAAGTCATTGTTCTTGCAATATTCTATCATGGAATCTACTGCATCACTTCTATCACCAAGTTCATGTGTTCCAAGGACTGATCCTTCCTCTTTAGTTCCAGCCTTTGCATTCCAATCACTAGTAATTATCAGTTCCTCTTGATTAATTGTCAATGTTAGATCAATTTCAGACTAAAGAAGTTGGTAGCATTCTTCACTTTCTTGATTGCTTTCTGTAATGGTGAGTTCTGTGTCAATTTGACTATGCCAGGGTTACCAAAGGTTTGGCAATTAAGATGTGCTTATTTCCATGGTAATGAAACCTAAAAGACATGTATGCCAACTCACAACTGATGGGATAACAGGAGATTAATGATTGAAGGAAAGCAGAGAAAAAAGGTGAACAGTTTGGTGTTTTGAGTTTTGGAGGCATTAAAAAAAGAAAAGTTGGCTATCAGAGAAAACCCCATTCTAGGAAAGAAAGCTAAAGCAAACCAGAGTTGTATGCTTGCTGGTGACCACCTGGGTATACTTTTGAATGGAACTGAGGGAAATGCAGCAATGAAAACCTGGCCTGATTTGGAAATGCTCATTGACACCTGTTGACCAAATGATGAGAGATAGAAGAGGAGGATGGTTGATCTGAAGTTTAGGAACTTGTGCAAACTCTTGAACCCATGGGCACTGACCTAGCCTATGTGTACTAGGGCTGTGAGTAAAGGGACAAGCTGATTTGAAGTGCAGGGAGGTGGGTGTGAACTCCCAAACTTGCAACCTTGTACCCATTTAATTTAGCTTGGCTTGTTTTAGATTCACAATGTTTTTATATGCTATTCCTTGTAGATATATGGACACTATCCTTATCATAGACAGTATTATACTTCAAGATATATCTTGATTTTTTTTTTTTTTTTTAAGGATAAATGTGATGTTATTTCTCTTCAATTTTTCATTCATGACATAGTAAACCATATGACTGTTTGGTTCAAAATGGACAATACCAGTCCATTCCAACTCAGTAATGCCTAGTATATTGATCTTTATGTTTCACATTTCATTTCTGACAACTTCCAATTTTCTTGGATCCTTACTTCATACATCTCATGTTATGATTATTAAAGGATGTTTGCAACTGTTTTTCCTCCTTTTGTGTTGTTCTATTCATGTTATTACGGTCAACACTCACTTGAGGAGACAATCCTTCCCCAGTCACATTGTGAGTTTCTTCCAACCTGAGGTGCTCATCTTCCAGCCATAGATGAAATGGAGAAAAGCTAATAAATAAAGGCAGCATTAAGGAGGTAAAACTGTATTTGTTGTGGTTAAATATGGTTTAGTTGGTTCTGATTCATAACAACCATATAAAAAAAACAGAACAAAACATAGCCCAGTAGTAAAGCATCCTTACAATTATTTCATTTGAATTCATTCCTGCTGCTATTGTATCAATCCGTCTCTTTTTGGGTCTTCCTCTTTTTTCTCACCCTCCACTTTACCAAGCACTATGTCCTTCTCCAAAGACAGCTCCTTCCTGATAACATGTCCTAAGTTTCAGAAACAAAGTCTCTACATCCTAACTTCTGAAGTACATTCTGCTTGTACTTCTTCCAACACAGATTTGTTTGCTCTTTTGACAGTCAATGCTACTTTCAATAGGCTCTAACACAATGATTGAAATGCATTGATTCTTCCACAGTGATCTCCATTCATTGTCCAACTTCGAGGTACATAAGAGACCATTGAAATACCATATTTTGGGTCAGACTCACCTTAGTCCTCAAACTTATACCATTGCACTTGAACACATTAAATAAGTTTTTCCCACAGATTTGAGGGAATGGTGGTGGTGGTTGTGTGATGTTGAGTTGTAGGGAAGCTTAAATGACTAACAGGATATGAGACTCAAAGAAAGCTGTAGTTTGGGATGCAACCAGGTGTCAAACTTGTTTGAGTGCTTAAGATCTTTGTATTTAATTTCTTACTGTTCATTCTTAATATAATAAAGAAGCAAACATATTTTTATAAACACCTAATCATGAATAGAGCTCTGGTAGTGTAGTGGTTATGAATCGGGTTGCGAACCGCAAGGTCAGTAGTTTGAAACTACCAGCTGTTTCGTGGGAGAAAGATGAGGCTTTCTGCTCCCGTAAAGATTTACAGCCTCGGAAACCCTGTTCAGGGTCCGCTATGACTCGGAACCGACTCCATGGCTCATAACAATAACAATCATGAATAGAAGTCCTGGTGTATTAGTGTAGAATAAACACTTGAACCCAAGGTCAGTTTAAACCACAAGGTTGCTGTTGCTGTTAAGTGCCGTCGAGTCAGTTCTGACCCATAGTGACCCTGCACAGAGTTTCTGAGGCTATAAATCTTTCCAGGAGCAGGAGGCCTCATCTTTCTCCCGTGGAGCAACTGGTAGTTTCAAACTGCTGATCTTAAGGTTGAGGCAGTTCAAATTTACCAGCCATTCCTCGAAAATCCTATACAGAGTCACTATGAGTCAGAACTGACAGGACAGCACTTAATAACAACAACAATAAGAGTAATGGATAGGGTCACTAGAAGTCTAAAAGGATTTGATGGTTTTTAACTGCAAGAATTATGTGCAAGGCCACTATGCTAAGTATGTTTCCTGTGTTATTTCATGTGATCCTCAGAAGAGACTAGCAAAGTTGGTATTACTATACTCATTTTACACAAAAGTAAAATCTAATCTGGAAGTTTGAATTTAGGCTGCCCTCTGCATAGTCTGGTTTTTCTACTTCTCTACAGTGCTGCCCCTATAATGATAAGCTAATACTTACCAACTACAATTCAGTCTATTCTGACTCATAGCACAAACGAAAGAGTAGAGATGCCAATTAGCATTTGTATGACTTTAAGTCTTCACAGAAGCAGAAAGCCTCATCTTTCTTCCACAAAGTAGCTGATGGGTTTGAGACTTGTGGTTAGCATCATGTGACTTAAGCCATTATTCCATCAGGATTCCGTTCTATAATTGTATCATTTAAAAACTAATAGTTCAGGGGGAAAATGAGAAATTTTGGAGGTTTGGGCAAGATTTAATCACTTTTCTTCAAAGAAAACTGAATTTTGAATGTCTGTTTTTGTTGTTGTTGTTAGGTGCCATTGAGTCGGTACTGACTCATGTACAGCAGAACAAAACACTGCCCAATCCTGGGCCAACCTCACTATTGTTGCAATGCTTGAGCCCATTGATGTTGCCACTTGGTCAGTCCAACTCGCTGGTGTTCTTCCTCTTTTTCTCTGTCCCTCCACCTTACCAAACATGATATCCTTCTCCAGTGACTGGTCCCTCCAGACAATATGTCCAAAGTATGAGACATGAAGTTTGGCCCTCTTGGCCTCCAAGGAGCACTCTGGCTGCACTTCTTCCAACAAAGATTTATTGGTTCTATGGGCAGCCCATGACATTTTCAATATTGTCCTCCAACTTCATAACTCAAAAGCATCAATTCTTCTATAGTCTTCCTTATTTACTGTCCAACTTTCACATGCATGTGAGGTTATTGAAAATACTATGGCTTGGGTCAAATGCACCTTAGTCCTCAAGTTGACATCTTTGCTCTTCAACACTCTAAAAAGGTCCTGTGCAGCAGATTTTCCATTGCAATACACTGTTTGATTTCTTGACTGCTGCTTCCGTGAGTGTAGATGGTTGTTTCAAGAAGAATAAAATCCTTAACAACTTCAATCTTTTCTCTGTTGATAAGAATGTTGTTTATTGGTCCAGTGGTGAGGATTTTTGTTTTCTTTACATTGAGATGCCATCCATAATGCCTATTTCTGATAAACAATATTCAAAGAATTAGAGTTTTTTTTTTTCTTTTCTTTCTTTCTTTTTTAATATTTGGGAATTTTCAGTAAACAAGTATTAGAGAAAACATGGGTGTGCAACAATTGATTCCAAGAATGTGGAGTTAATTTGCATAAGAATTTGAGATGCAGGACAGAGAGTGATTGGCAATTAATTACTGGTTGTGGTGCAGCTTTTGTGCCAACAGTTTAGTTCTGACTCCTAGTTAATCTGTGTAGGGTTTTTGAGGCTGTAAATCTTTTTGAGACCAGAAAGCCTCATTATTCTTTTATGGAAAAATTGGTGGATTCAAACTACACACTTTTCAGTTAGTACCCCTATGCATAACCCAACATGCTACCAGGGCTCCATAAGTGCTAGGTAGAAGAGGATCAATGTGCTTTGACTGTGAGGAAAGTATAGGCATAAATAGGAGAAAACAGGAATGAAGTTATCAAGGAGGTAAATAAAGGAAGTTTTGCAGTGAAAATATGTCCACACAAGAACCAAGGAAATGAGGACTTTAGAGAGGAGGTTTGAGAGACACCTATAGTGGTCAATGACAATTCAGAGCAGATTGGAAGGAATTTAGAGGACAAATAATTAATTCACAGTTTTTAATGTGTAAAAATTATGGTAACTATAAAAAACTCTTGTGTAAATAGGAAGACAAATGAATGATGACATAATTATACAGAAACATTGGGCTAAAAGAACTTTGCTTTAAAGAAGATGAAGACTGTACAGCAGCTAATTATTTATTATGATGCTGATAACAAAATTTCTTCACTCTGTGATTTGTTATAAATCCTAGCCTCTACACCTGTTATCCACCACTCATCTGTCAGTTTGTAATACTGTGGGAGATTGCATGTTGCTATGATGCTGGAAGTTATGTCACTGGTAATGTAAATTCCAACAGGGTCACCTATTGTGGAAAGAATTTAGCTGAGCTTCCAGATGAAAACAAACTAGGAAAAAGGAAAGATTGACTACTTCTGGATAATTAGACACTAAAAACTTTATGAATAACAGTGAAACATTGTCAGAAATAGTACTGTAAAATGATAACATTGTAAATACCACCAAAATATAGTTAGATATATTATAATAAAATGAAACCCTCAGGTTGGAAGACACTCAAAATACGACTAGAGAAGAGCTGCCTCCTTAAAGTAGAGTTGACTATGATGACATGAATGAAATAAAGCTTTCCATTTCATTTTTATGATGGTGCACAAGTCACACTGAGGAGAAACATCTGTAAACATCCATTAATAATCAGATTATGTAATGTATGAAATATGAATCTAGGAAAATTGGAAGTTGTCAAAAACAAAATGGAATGCACCAAATTGACAACACTTACCAACAAGCATTAAGGATGTCTCTACCAGCTGTTCTGCGGGAGAAAGATAAGGCTTTCTGCTCCTGTAAAGATTTACAGCCTCGGAAAACCTGTGCAGGGTCGCTATGAGTCAGAACTGACTCCACAGCACATAACAACAACCTTACTAAAGGGTGTGACTCAAGTTACTCTTAGTTTCCCTGGGGTGCATGGTTTCACTACAATTTATAGGACAACTTTGGGAAAATTCCCTTGCCTCAGATCTTACATCTGGCTCATTACATCTGAACTCCAGTTCATGGGACTTTAGGTCCATCACCTGACATGATTCACCAGCTACCATGGCCTCACTCATCAATAACCTAACATCTGACCTACTGTTTTGGGTTTCTTAGCTCCTGAGACTATGTAGGTGAAAACATTTTCCTTTGTGATCTCTGAACTGTAGGTTTGGGACTGGCCAGCCTCCACAGTTTTGTCAGTCGTTTTCTTTGACAGTTGTGAGTTTTGTGAGATGTAGGGTGTTGCAGAACCCTGGGCCATGGGGGTGGGGGGGGGTGGATGGGAAGGAGTGATGATCTATACCAAGGATTATGGAGTATGTTGGAAAAGTCAGACAGTTGGGATCTCTTTAACCTTCTGTCTCATGATGAGCTTTCTAAAAGAAATTATTCATGTGAAAACTTAGACAAATCTTTGTTAAAAATGAAAGGATATATGAATCCCACTTGCAGTAAAAAAACAGAATAAAACAAAAATCCTACAGACTTGGTTCATAAGAGTCAAATCACATTTCAGTGAGAGCTGGCCATACCAATAATAGTGATCACCTGGAGATCTGCTAATGAATACATCTCAGGAAGCATGCTACAATATATGGGCAATGGAAGACTGAGGGTCAGTAGAGTTTATTAGGTGGTGCAAGAGAACATTTGTTCTCAAAAGGGAAGCACATTACCTAGGGTTATGGGAGGTTTGAGTCAAGATCCCTCCTAAATATTTCCGTATGTATTTATATCAGTTTTCTGCTGCATTAAATTGGTGCATTTCCCTGGAGTTTGTGATGCTTACCAATGGATAATGGAACCTAAGAAATGGAGAATCCAATACCTACTGAAGGCCCTTTAAGAATGGGGATTAGAAAAAAGGGTTTCATGGAGCAGCTTGGGTCTGGACAGCAAAAGGAAGGAAAACGAGGATTTCTAGAATACACAGTCAACATGTAGAGTTGGACTGTACCTATAACGCATTCTGCAACAAAAGTTAATGATTTTAGCCTTCCTGGATTAACTCTATGGTTTTTTCCTCTGAAAGAGGAAGTTGTTTGAGAACACTGACAATGCAAGTGACTTGAAGGAAGACATTAGGAGAGATAGTAATAGGTTTTTAGGCAGAGGGTAAGAAACTTGAAGAATTCTCACTGAATAATTTATATTTCTTTGTGAAACATAAGACAAATTGTCTTTCCCTTACATAGAATTAAAGTACACAGAAAGAGGGGAGAAATTCTTATAAAAAATTATGAAGGTGTGGAATAACTTCTCAGGGAAAGAAAAAAGGAAGGTATCAGTCTGAGACACACACCTTTGTTAAGAACCACTTCTCCAGTGATGTAGGTCAACTGAAGAAATTGAAGAGAAAGAGATGGTATAATTGGGCAAAGTTTTGAGCTTAGCAAAACCTGCAGATAGGACTTCTTGTTTAAGAGGAAACTACAAGTAAAATAATTCTAATGATGGGACATTTACTAAATAACAAATGAAAATTTATTTACTAACAGGCACATGGTAAGAGACACATTTCTAAAGAGCAATCGCAGATAAAGAAAACTTGCAGTATAGGATATCAAGATTGTTATTGTCATAACATAGTGGACAAAGACAATGTTCTGCATTCTATTTTGGTGAAAATTAACCAAGATCTTAAAACTTTGTGAGCAGTCATCTAAGATATAAGTAACTATTAGTCGCTCTGCATTCAACACAAGAAAAAGGGGAAAAAAAAAAAATCAAAGTTGTAAATAAACAAATATTTCAGTAGACTAATGAACCACATAAACCTCAGCCTCCACTACCCTAAGGAAAGAAGATTTTTATATAGTACCCAGGTACCACTGCTAGCTGCTCTGATTAGGACCACAAAGTTGGTCCTGGATAGAGTAGGAGAAAATAGGGATTAAAATTTAAAATGTTAAAAAAAAAAACAATGACAATAAAATAGGATTATTGGTTTGAAAGATACTGGCAGAATCCCAGTATCTTTCAGGTCTGGAATTTAACTTACCTTTTACTCAAATGATAGATAGACCTATGTTGTTGTTGTTGTTGTTGTTAGGTGCCATCAAGTTTGTACCAACTCATAGTGACCCTAGGCACAATAGAACAAAACACTGCCCAATCCTGGGTTAATATCACAAAAAAAATGATTGCTATGCTTGAGTCCATTGGTGCCGCCACTTTGCCAACCCTCCTGACAATATGTCTAAAGCATGAGAGACTATGTCTGGACATCCTGTCCTCCAAGGAGCACTCTGGATGCTCTTCTTCCAACACAGATCTGTGGGTTCTTTTGGAAGCCCATGTTACTTTCAACATTCTCCTCCAACACCATAACTCAAATGAATCAAATCTATGATCTTCCTTATTCACTATCCATCTTTCGCAAGCGTATGAGGTTCTTGAAAATACATTGGCTTAGGTCAGGCATACCTTAGTCCTCAAGTTTACATCTTTCCTCATTAACACTTTAAAAAGGTGTTGTGCAGCAGATTTGCCTAATGCAATATGTTGTTTAGTTTCTTGGCTGTTGCTTCCATGCGTGTTGAGGTTGATTCAAGAAAAATGAAGTCTTTGACAACTTCAATCTTTTCTTCATTGATAAGAATGTTGTTTGTTGGTCCAGTGGAGAGGATTTTTGCTATCTTTACATTGAGATGAAATCCATCCCAAAGGGTATGGTCTTTGATCTTCATCAGTAAGTATTTTAAGTCTGCTTCATTTTCACAAGCAAGGTTGTATCACCTGCATATCGCAGGCTGTTAATGAGTCTTCCTCCAATCCTGAGGCCACGTTTTTCTTCATATAACCCAGCTTCTCAGATTGTTTGCTCAGCATACAGGTTGAATAAATATGGTGAAAAAATACAACCCTGTAGCACAACTTCCTTAATTTTAAAACATTCAGTGTTATCTGGTTATGTTGGAACAACTGCCCCTTAGTCTATGTACAGATTTCTCATGAGCACAATTAAGTGTTCCAGAATACTCATACTTCATAATGTTGTCCGTAGCTTGTTATGATCCACACAATAGAAGGCCTTTTCATAGTCAATAAAGCATAGATAAACATCTTTCTGGTATTCTCTGCTTTCAGCCAAGATCCATATGACATCAGCAAATTCTGTCCTTCATTCCACATCCTCTTCTGAATCCAGCTTGGACCTCTGGAAGTTCTCTGTTAATGTATGCTTGCAGCTGTTTCTGTATTAACTTTAGTAAAATTTTACTCACATGGGATAGCCAAGATATTATCTAATGATCTCTGCATTCCATTGGGTCACTTCTCTTTGGAATGGGCACAAGTACAGATCTCTTCCAATCAGTTGGCCAGATGGTTGTCTTCCAAATTTCTAGGCATAGATGAGTGAGTGCTTCCAGTGCAGCCTCAATTTGTTGAAAGATTTCAATTTGTATTCCATCAATCTTCAGTGCGTTGGTCTTTGCCAATTCCTGCAATGTACCTTGGACTTCTTCCTTCAATATCACTGGCTCTTGATCATATGATTTTTTCTTCAGTTCCCCCATCTTGAGAAATGCTGTGTGTGTTCTTCTCTTTTCATTTTCTAACTCCAGATCTTCACACATTTCGTTATATATTTGACTTAGTCTTGTCAAGCTGACCTTTGAATTTTTCTGTGCAGTTCTTGTACCTCTTCATTTCTTCAATTTGCTTTCACATCTCTATGCTGGAGAGCAAGCTTCAGAATCTCTTCTGACATCTATTAGGTCTTTTCCTTCTTTCTTGGCTTCTTAATGACTTTTTGCTTTCTTCCTGTTTGATGTTCTTGATGTCATCACACAACTCTTCTGGTCTTGAGTCTTTAGTGTCTAGTGTATCAAATCTGTTCTTCAGAGGAGTTCTAAATTTAGGTGGGATATATTCAAGGTTATATTTTGGCTCTCATGGACTTGTTTTCATTTTCTTCAACTTCAGTCTGAATTTACATATGAGCAATTGATGGTCTGTTCCACAATCTGCCCCTGGCCCTGTTTTGTCTGATGATAGGAGCTTTTCCACCTTCTCTTTCCACAAATGTAGTAGTTAATTTGATATCTGTGTAGGCCATCTGTTGAGGCCCATGTGTTTAGTCATCTCTTACGCTCTTTTAAAAAAAAAATATTTGAAATGAACAAATCATTGGTTTTGCAGAATTCTATTATGTGATCTCCAGCATCTTTTCTATCACTAAGGCAGTATTTTCTATCTAATGATCTTTCCTCTTTTTTTCCAATCTTTACATTCCAATCACCAGTGATTATCAATATATCTTTCAGATTGAAGAAATTGGTAGAGTTCTATTTCACCTTCACTGGCTTTAGCGGTTGGTGCGTAAATTTGAAAAATTGTGATATTAACTGATCTTACCTGAAGGAGCATGGATATTATCCTAACACAGACAGTGTTGTACCTCACGACAGATCTTGATATGTGATTTTTGATGATGAATGCAACACCATTCCTCTTCAATTTGTCATTCCTGGCATGGCAAACCATGTGATTGTCAGATTCAAAATGGCAAATACCAGTCCATTTTAGCTCACTAATGCTTAAGATGGAGTCCTGGTGTGGCGCTGTGGGCTAATGCATCAGACTGTGAAGTCGTTTGAACTGCAAGGTCGGTGGTTCAAGCAGTTCAAGCTGCTCCTCAGAAACCCTATACAGGGTCGCTATGGGTCGGAATCAACTTGATGGCAGTTAACAACAACAACAATGCTTAAGATATTGATGCTTATGCATTCCATTTCATTTTTGACAATTCCCAATTTTCCTAGATTCATACTTCATACATTCCATGTTCCAATTATTAATATATGTTTACAGCTGTTTCTCTTCATTTTGAGTTGTGCCCCATCAGCAAATGAAGGTCCCGCAGGCTTTACTCCCACAGGTTTTACTCCATTCGCATCATCACAGTCAACTCTACATTCATTAAAGAGCCAGCTCTTCCCCAGTCGTATTTTGAGTAACTTCCAACCCGAGGGGCTCATTTTCCACCCTTATATCTGACAGTGTTTCTCTCCATTTATAAGATTTTCAGTGACAAAATGTTCAACAGTAGTTCATCTCTCCTTCTTCCTAGTCTGTCTTCGTCTAAAGCTCATCTGAAACCTGTCCATTGTGAGGGACATTGCTGGCATTTACAATACCCATGGCACAGCTTCCAGAATCACAGCAACTTACAAGCTACCACGGTATGACAAACTGGCAGACAGGTGCTGGAGATAGGCCAATAGGATGATCAGTAACACCAGTGAGGAATGAATTCCTTAGTACAGTTAATCATACAAGAGAGAAAAGTCAGCATTTGCCCAGGGGGAAAGGTCAGAAGTCAGGAAGGGACAAGCAAATGGAAAAATAGAAACTGGAAACACATGGAGAAAGTGGAAAGAGTGCTAGTACATTGTGGAAACTGCAGTCAGTGTCACGGAACAAAATGTGTACATATTGCTAAATGGGCAGTTAAGTTTGCTCTGTAATCTTTAACCTAAGCCACAATAAAAGTTTTAAAAGAAAAAGAGAAAGAAAACAGTTGCTTTAATGGAATGTAGGTGAAGACTAAGAGTCAAAGATGGAATGAAAATAAAGGCTGCATGGGAATGGTCATCTAGGAATGTAAGATAACTCGGATGGATAACCCAGTTGCCAAAGACCATAGTAAAAATCAATGAACTTTCTGATAGTGTAGAGAATGTGTAGATATCCTTCAAAAGGTAGATGATAAAAATACAAGAGTGATAGTTTTGAAAATACCTTACACTTTGAAATTTTAAGGAAAAGTATTTATTATTTGTTTATTATCATCACAATTCTGGGGCTTTCATACAATATGTAGTTGTTGTTAAGTGCTGTTGAGTTGATTCCGATCCTTAGCGACCCTGCACAGAGCTTCTGAGGAGCAGCTGGTGAGCTTGAACCATGGCTCAGTGAAAAGCTATAGAGACTAAAGCATGATTGAGAAAGATCAGATCTCAGAATTATAATAAAAAACTTGAGTTGAGCCCAAAGGAAAATTCCCCTACCTCAAGAATTTTTAAGACATAGTTATCAATGTAGGACCAGATATAGAAGCCCCTACTCAAAATGTTTTTAGAATTTTATCATGGTTTATTTTTTAGCATCTAAATTAAAATTTTTGGAATAATGTACATCTCAGCAACTTAATATCTACAGCCAACATAAATTACAACACAAAAGCCTATGCAGTTATTTAGTGAGTAAGAAAATATACTAGGTGGGGGAGTGGGGAGGAAATGAAGTGATTGTAAATTATATATTTTTGTGCAAGAATTTAAGTTATGAAAAGTATGCTATTCCATCAGCAAAACTTATAGCATTTATAGATCAATGAAGCATCTTTGAACATTCCTCAGATATCTGGCTTAGCAAACACTTGAAAAAGGACTTAGCCCACTAATTTTGTGCTGCATCGTAAATCCTATGAATACTTCACAAGGAAAGTTTAATCTTAATTTTTCTGTATCATCTATGTCAGCCCCCAATCCATGCTGAATTTGTAGAAAATATTACCATTTCTGAATCATATATTTATTTTAAGAGGCAAGAATCTTAAAGTTGTATGTGAATTTAATTGTTGGATTCCCATTTACACATTCTAGCAAACTTTTCAGTGTGTACAGATTTTGTAATTATTATCTTTAGTTTGCTATTGAAATGTTAGTCACACTATTCCT
>NW_006408932.1:871440-877377 GCF_000296735.1 Chrysochloris asiatica | reverse complement strand
AACTGATTCTGACTCATGGCTGTCCCATATGTGTCCCAGTAGAAGTGTGATTCACAGGGTTTGCTGGGATGGGGCCCTTTGAAAACAGATCACTGGACCTTTCTTCTGAGATACCGCTAGCTGCGTTCTAACTGTCAGTCTTTTGGTTAGCAGTCAAGAGACCAGGACTCTAAAAGTTAAACAGCTCCCCATTCTGCAAGAATGCAATTTGCAGAGATACTTTACAAAATTCTCTTCCAATCTTTCTGCTCCTCAGAAACCTATATAGCCTCAGTATGAGTTTTAATCAACTCAATGACACTTAAAAAAAATCCTCATGGTAGCAGAAAACCTCATTTTTCTGGAAGGGCTGGTGTAGTTGAACTTCTTACCTTGTAGTCTAACACTTAACCCACTACCCCATCAGGACTCCTGGATTCCACAGAAGATTGATACAAATAATTCAAATAGAAAGCAAAGCTATTAAAAGGTCTTTGTGTGTTCTCAAATCCTGACTTTTCATACTATTTTTGTCCCTTGTATTTCAGAAGGTAGAACTGAAAAAGAAGCTTAGCATTCCCTGGGGAAAAAGAGGTGGGGAGACTAAAGAATTTAAATTAACTGCTAATGAGTAAAACTCCTTAGTGTATAAAGCTAAACTTTAAGTTACTAATCCAAAGATTTTGTATTTAATGTATGATTTCAAAATACACTCCAATTTAGTGTTTAGGGCATTAGGAAAACTCAGAAGCACAGCTTGAATGCATTCTAATTATACAATTAAAAGACTGGATATTGAATTACTTAGTATACCACTTACAAACTTTCAAACAACAATGAGTAAAAAAGTAAGCCCCAGTTTTATAAAATTCAAATATATGATAGTAGGGTTATAGTAAATATGAGCAAAATGCAATTTTCTTATCTGAAATACATAGGACAACAGAATACTAAATATTTGTCTACAAATGTCAATATTATATTTAATCTCAGCAATCTTTTGAGGAATTACAAAGCGGAAAATGGTTCAGTAGTAGAACAAATAATCCTTGTTGGTAAAACTTTTAAAAGATAAAAAATTTCCTCTTGGTAAACACTAGCTTTTTCCACCTCTCTGTTACTGTTCAAAGTGATAAAGAAAGTACTCCAATGTTGTTAAACAATTAACTAGAAATGATCTTGATGCTCTTGTCATAGATCCTGAAAGAGGTTTCCCATTTACCTGAAGGAAGATGGAGATTGAACTTGTTCTTTCAGTAATTCTTAACTTTGAGTCTTATATTACTTACAAATAACTATCAAGCTTATGCACATGGTAGGTAAAAAAATAAATATCTTATCAATAGGAAAACTTAAGTCAGTAATGTTTTCTGATTATTTGGACTCTCAGTTACTTTCATTGATCCAAGTACAGACAGAATGTGTAAGTGGACTTATGATAAAGGAAGAAAATAAATAGTCAAAGATACATGCAGAGATAAGAAAACTATTAGAAATTTTAGAAATCTTTTAATTGATTTCAAGAATTAATTTAAAAATGTGTATACATATCATATTCAAAGTTTATTTCTTTGCTTAAAAACCTTTCAGTTTTATATTTATCTGAATAAATTAAGAAATTTACTTTGTGGCATCACAAAAGAGTACCTTCAAATAATTTGGTTAAAAGTTAATTTGACATTATAACAAAGCATACAATATTTTATTATTTTCATAACATGTCCTAGCATTCATGGAAGTTGTAATTGTTAGGGTTCTCTGTCATTTTGACTAGGCCAGAATTTCCAGAGGTTTAGCAGTTGAAATGTACTTATTCCTATGGTGGTGAAACCTAATAAAGGCATCGTTAGCTCTATGATGAGTGACTATGAGCAGCCAACCAATTAAAAGGATGCTAATAACTCCTAGGAAACCCTGTACAGGATCGCTATGCATCAGAACTGACTCTGACTCGATGGCCCTTAACAACAACATCCTGGGGATGTAGAGTCCTGGTGTGCTTCTGCGGATTAATGCGATAGACTGAAAGGTTTGTGGTTCAAGCTCACCAGCTGCTCCTCAGGAACCTTATACAGGGCCGCTATGGGTCAAAACCTACTTGATGGAACTTAACAACAACATTTTGGGGATGTGGCCTGCTTCCAATATAATGGACATGTGGGAAAGAATCTCTTTCTTTTCCACTCAGTAACTGGGACGCTATAATTGTAAGCCATTTCCTTGATAATAAACTTCTCTATATATACATATTCATAAATATGTTTCAAGGTTTTTGCTTCTTTAGAAAACCAGCAGTAGCAAAAGAGTGGGGTTCTAGAGAAACAAAATCATAAAGATGAGTTTTTTTAAATTGGTACTCAAATCTGATAGTTTATAAGGCACTAATATAGGAGTCCTGGTGTGGCACTGTGGGTTAATGACCGGACTGCAAAGCCGTTTGAACTGCAAGGTCAGCAGTTCAAGCTCACCAGCTGCCCCTCAGACCCTATACAGAGTCGCTATGGATCTGAATCGACTCAACAGCACTTAACAACAACAACAAATATAGGGTGGAGGCATTCTGACCTCAATTTAATAGGAATTGGCCTTGGGCTAATTTTGAGTTTGGTCTTTTTCCCTTGTGGAGTCAAAGGAAGTCAGACCTGGCCTGCACATGGTGTTTGCAGTTGGAATCAGGAGCTGGATTCATTGCAATAGCTACAGGCACGTGGTTTTATAAGAGAAAGAATGAAAGGGCAAAAGAGAATCCCCACTGAATAGTGTTCTTCTTTTCCACTCAGTAAGGTGGGTCTGATAAAAGGAGTTGGAAGATGATGCTGATAGGATTTATGATTTCAATTGTGAATAATTGTTAGTAGGGTTCATTGTGATTGTCAAAATTGTAATGGTAGAAGATGTGCATCAAAACGGAGGAAGTAGTTCTCTTTCAATTCAGGAACATACAGTCCCATGACCACCAAGAAGGAGAGCATGAGTGAAGCATGGGATCCCTGCCTGGAAAAGTGGCAACAGTAGAGACGAAGGCAGTGAGTAGCATGGAAAGGCAGAACAGCTATGGACTCCAGGCTCATGGACTGATTAAGGCTGTGTGCCTACAGAGGATGGCTTTCAGAATATGTCTTACTGAATTTTAAATAAATATATTTTTTTTGTTTTGTTTTGTTTTGTATGTGTGCATCAAATGATTTTCTTTGTTCATTTATGGCACATAAAATGCAAATGGGGCCTGCACATTTTTTGTTATATGTGTTTTAGTTATATTATGTTAGGTGCAAGTATGACTTTTCAATTTTCTGTATTTAGAGATTAAGTGTATAGTTTATAGGTTTCAAGTTGACAAGGGTACACTGTAATGGCTAGGGTTCTGTGTCAAAATGTACTTATTCCCATGGGGATAGAACCTAACACAGGCATAGTTAACTCTATGATAAGTGGCTATAAGCAGCCAATCGATTAAAAGAATTTGGAGTGTGACCTGCTTCCAATATAATAAACACAAGGGACAGACTCTTTCTCTCTTCTATTCAGAACCTGAGACTATACAATTGTAAGCTATTTCATTGATAATTAATATCTCTTTATTGTACATACAATATATCTCTTTATCTAAACATACACATATGTTTAGATAAAGAGAGAGATTCATTATATATATATATTTCACTGGTTTTGCTTTTCTAGAAAACTAACCCTAAGATAATGGACCTCATAATAAATTTATTATTATACAAACTTAATTTTTTTCAAGTTCATATAAATATAATGTTCATTTTATTTATCTTTCACTTTTATTTTGCCTATTTAAGGATGAAATACCATTTTAAAAATAGGTCCCCTGGCTTAGTGGCTCTTCTTTCAAGAATCTCACTAAAATGGCATGTATTAGTATAATTTCAGCATCCTTCTCACCAATTCCTGGACCAAAAGTTTTGGACCTTGCAAGTCCTCAATTCATATTGACCATAAAAGAAGGTACTTGTTAGGATTAAAAAAAAATAAATCCATACAAGTTCAATGATATGAACAAAATAAAAGCAATTTTAATAAAAGTAATAGGTGACATGACATATGTTTGTATATTTGTTCAAGTTTGGTTGGACAATCTTCTTCATTTTTACCTTACTCCTCGTGTCACAAAAAGAGAATTAAAGGACCTGAAGCTCTTTCCTCTTTTTTTTTTTTTTGGTGGGAAATTCAGTTAAAACTTATTGAAGAAGATCTTCAGACGAGATTGATAGAAAGAAGATGGGCCTTCAGGCCAGAAGAGGGATGTAAGGAATAAAACACAACAAACAAAAAGAGAAACGATTATAAATGTGCAAATGGAAGGAATAACGGGGATTACAGAGACAGGGGACTCCCTGATGTCCCAGATAACAAATACAGTCAGTGTAGACTAATGGGGAATGGTGAGTGTACTGAGAAAAAAAAAAAATAATAATAATAGATACAAACACAGTCAACATACAAGCAAAGAAAAAAAAATCTATTCCCTTCACCATCCTCTGGATTCAATGCATGGGTCTGATTGTCTCTTAAGTGCCCAGCTACTCTGTATTTCTCTTAAACTGTTTTTCTCTTAAAGTGTGCTACTGTTCTTATATTGATTAGGTCATGAGGGGTTACAAATAGAATAATACAAGAATAAAAGGAACTTACTATCAAGATTGGAAAATAAGAAACAATAGTCCTAAGAGAGAAGAAAATTGAATGATTTTTGGAAGTTTTGAAGCATCTGGGACAAGGCTGATGCAATACCCAATACAGCTAAGAAATCTATAATCATATAAAGAGATGATGGCATCATACAAAAGTGGGTTTTCCATCAGAATCTAAAATAATTCTATAATCAGAGCACTGGAGCAAAGAGAAACAGACTTTTATTTGTGAACCAGCTGGTACACAGAAAATCAGAGACAGCTAATCCTTTGCTTAAAGAATATGAACTGCTGAACTGATTGAGTGGGCATAGGACCAGAAATAACAGGTAGTGACTCAGGAAACACATGGGTGCCATGGGGAACAAACAGTAAACCACCACCTCAAGAGAGCACAGTCATCAGGAGCATAATTACATTTACCGCAAATACTATAAAAAACAAAATCTCATTTGACTAAGGAGGAAAACATTACCATAAAAATTCATTTAACATTTTAAAAATATTGTGCTAATTTAAAAATAGCACCAATCTTCTGAAGAACTATCAATGACATTTAACAGCAGCACCAAAAAAGAAAGAATTCTCCATAAATAAAGAGGGTTTATAAAGAAACCCTTTAAAAATTAAAATAGCTATAATTAATATCCAAAAGATTGATGATTAATACATTTATCACATGTTTTAGAAAACATAGGTTGGTATGAACATCAGAGTTCATGAAAAAAGTTAAAACAAAATTTTAAAATTAGCTGATAATTAAAATTACTATGATAGGGATAAAATTTGAATTAAAAAATATCTGAAGTATACCATAAAACATCCAAAAATGATTAAAAATTAATAACTGTGTGAAGAAATGCAAGTGGCCTGGAGAATATATGCGAAAGTTCTACCTGCTTAAAATAAAAGAGGAGAAGGAATCAACACACAAAAAAGAAAAAACTTTGTATAATCAACCCTGCCTACAGTAATTTTTCCAAGTATCTAACTTGTGTGTAATGAGTGTCAAATTTATTTAGCAACTACTAAAGAGTCCTGGTGTGGCTCTGTGGGTTAATGCGCCAGGCTGCAAAGCTGTTTGAACTACAAGTTCAGCGGTTCAAGCTCACCAGCTGCTCCTTGGAAACTCTATACAGGGTCGCTATGGGTCGGAATCGACTCAACGGCACTTGACAACAACAACAAAGGAGTCCTGGTATAATGCTGTGGGTTAATGTGCTAGACTGAAAAGTCATTTGAACTGCAAGGTTGATGGTTCAAGCTCACCAGCTACTCCTTAGAAACACTATACAGGGTC
>NW_006408932.1:868238-869165 GCF_000296735.1 Chrysochloris asiatica | reverse complement strand
CTGGGTATTCCTTCCATCTTTTTTTGATATTTTGAGTGTCATTCAATTTTTGCCCATAGAAACCTTCTTTACAAGTCAAGGCTTGCATTTTTACTTTACTTCTCTCAGCTTGATAAATATTCTTCTCTTTTTGTTTTCTACCTGCAGGTCTTTCCACATTTCATTACAATATTTGACTTTATCTTCTGAAGTTGCCCTTTGAAATTTTTTGCTCAGTTCTTTTACTTCATCATTTGTTATAGACTCTTTAGCTCTTCTATGCCCAAGAGCAAGTTTCAACATCTCTTATGTCATTCACTTTGTCTTTTCTTTTTTCCTGTGTTTTAATAAGTTTTTGCCTTCCTTATGTATGAAGTTCTTGATGCCATCCCACAATTCTTCTAGTCTTTTGCCATTAGAGTCTAATGAATCAAATTTGTTCTTGAAATGGTCTCTAAATTCAGGTGGGGTATACTCAAATCTTATTTAGACTCTCATGGACTTGTTTTGAATTTTCTTCAGCTTCAGTCTAAACTTGCCTGTGAGCAACTGATGTCCTGTTCCAATGTTAGTCCCTGACCTACTTTTGAACTGTTTCATTTGCCTCTTTCCACAGATGTAATCATATTTTCCTTTGTGTTTCATATGGTGAGGTCCAGGTACATAGTTCCCCTCCCTTTATGTTGCTGAAAAAGGTATTTACAAAGAATAAGTCATTGGTCTTTCAAACTTCTATCATGTGATGTTCAGCATCATTTCTACCACCAAGGCCTTATTTTCCAACTACGGCTCCTTCCTCCTTGTTTCCAAACTTCATATTTCAATTGCTAGTAATTATCAATGTATGTTTGTGGTACATGTGATCAGTTTCAGACAGAATAAGGTGGTAGAATTCCTCAGTGTCATCATCACTGGCTTTAAGGATTAGTAAATAAATCTTAATAATAG
>NW_006408932.1:865500-866173 GCF_000296735.1 Chrysochloris asiatica | reverse complement strand
CACATAACAATAATAGTATTACTAGGAATCAGCTGAAAACCATAGGATTTAGGCTTCTTGGTATGTACCAGTAGTTATACCAGACAGTTGATGTACATTATCACATGATTGTCACAATCTATAATAATTAAATAATTCCCATTTTACAAGTAAAACCCATTTTACAGTGGAAAACAAAATAATTCAAATATCAGGACACAGATTCAACGATCATCACATTGTTTCTCAGAAATCTAAGACATTCAAGATTTCTGGTGATTTTTTGTTGTTGTTGCTGTTAAACCTGCATCAAGTATACATTCTAAGGTACTGGATTCCAACAACTTTAAATTACAGAAATAAGCATGATCTATTGTAGTGAAGTATAGTAGTTTAATAGTAACAAATATCAACAAAATATATATAGATATATAAAACCCAAGTTTATAAAACATATAAATAGAATGTAATAGCATACATATTCAGAAAGAATTTCTTTCCTCTGACTGTTGACTTCATAATACCTTGATATTTATTACAGTTATATTTGTCCCAAATTGGGAATCATAATGAATCATACAAATAAGATAGCATCTATTCTTTTAAAATGATTATATGTTGTTGTTGTTGTCAGGTGCCATTGAGTCAAAACTGACTCATAGCGACCCCATGCACAGCAGAACTAAACAATGTC
>NW_006408932.1:855449-864500 GCF_000296735.1 Chrysochloris asiatica | reverse complement strand
AGTCCTCAAGCTGACAACTTTGCTCTTCGACACTTTAAAATGGTCTTGTGTAGCAGATTTGCCTAATGCCATATGCCGTTTGATTTCTTGACTACTGCTTCCATGAGTGTTGATAGTTGATCCAAGAAGAATAAAGTCTTTGACAACTTCAATCTTTTCTCCATTGATAAGAATATTGTTAATATATGTGAGTTTGCGATTGACAAAAGCAATTTTTCTGTTCTTTACTTTTTTTTGATAGTTATATCTTTTTCTTGGTTTGGTGGTAGAAGTTGAACTAGAATGGCAGAGTGAATATTTTATATATCAAAATGATCTTAATTGTATAATTTTTATTTTGTTCTAGTGTTATCTTAACATCTCATTGACCTTCATTAACCTTTTATTAAACAATGAAATAATAACTTTGGGATTTTTGAATTATTTATTTTTAGACAGAAGGGAGAGAATATTAAAAAATAAACCATAAAGATGTAACATTTTCCAACTATTAGTGTTTTTTTGTTTTTTCTAAGAAAATTTATGAAATGGTGGCGATCCTAAACCTGCCCCCCAAAAAAAACTTTTGGCTTCCTTATTATTTTCTTATCTATAAGAACTTGCAAATTAATTTTAAATCTAAAATTTTATTTTTATAAAAGAGCATTTAGAGGCTAGGGAGAAAAAAGCAAACAAAACACCTATCTGAAAATATAAAGATGATCTGGATTTCCTCAAAAAACATGGAGAAATACAGGAACATGGATTATGTGACTATTTGCCCTTTTATTGCAAGTAGCAGTGGCATAACATCCTTTCCTCACTTAAAAAGTTACAGCACATATTCTGCTCAGATGATACTAGAGGTTTTAAAGAGGAATACTAAGATTTTTGCAATACCTGCACAAGAGAGACTGTTTGCATTTTTGATGACATACTACACATCCTCAAAGAGATTAATTTGCAATTCTTCATTCACAGATGAGAATAAAGCAAGTAACCAAAGGGCACGACTGGTTAGCAGCAGAAATCTATGACTCCAAAGCTCAGCACAGCCTATCTCACTCAAAGGCACTGGAGTTTTTTGTGTGATCATAAAAACCACCAGAAAGATTATTTAGAATGTGGAAAAGACAAAAAAAAAAAAAAAAAAAAAAAGGATCTGCCTCCAAATAGTGAGTATTCCAGTCCAATCAACGTCTGTCAATCAGCCATGCTTGAGCCCATGCTTAACAGGCCATAAATGTAAGAGCAGGATAAAGAGAGCAAGAGAAACAGCTATTGACAGTCTTAACAAGCTCTGATCAATTGGTTTCTGAACAAAATCCAATTAGATCTGGCTGACCAGAATCCCATAAACATCAGAATGAAGCTCAATGGTGAGTACAGTTTGATTGTTACACTCCCTTCAGTCAACCAATAAATTGATCAAAGGCTAAAATTCCTTGGTCTTTTGTTCCATAGTAAAGATAACACCATTACTTCCTGTGCCATGTTGTTGTTAAGTGCCATCGAGTTGTTACAACCCATAGCAACCCTGTATAGGGTTTCCAATGAGCGAATGGTGAACTTGAACAGCTGACCTTGTGATTCAAATCAACTTTGCAGACCAGTACATTAACCCACAGCACCACACCAGGACTGTATATATACATATATATTGTTGTTGTTAAGTACCGTGGAGACGGCTCTGACTCATAGTGACCCTGCACAGGGTTTCTGAAGCTCTAAATCTTTACAGGAGCAGAAAGCCTCATCTTTCTCCCACAGAACAGCTGGTAGTTTCAAATTGCCAACCTTGAGGTCAGCAGACCGACTCGCAACCGCTACGCTACCAAAGCTCTTCATATACATATATACTTACATCAAATAGCTCTGGTAAAGTAGTTACGAGTAGGGCTGCTGACCTTACAGTCAACAGTTCAAAACTACTAGTCATTCTACAGGAGAAAGATGAGCCTTTCTGCTCCCTTGAATATTTACAACCTCAGAACTCTATGTACCAGTATACTTACATCAGCTCAAAATGTGTAAACTGCATGAGATTAGAGGAAATAGCATTTTAACATTTGCTTCATAGTAAGAGCACTCATGGAAGCAGCAGTCAAGAAATTAAATGACATAATACATTTTGCAAATTGGCTGTAAAGGACCTTTTTAAAGTGTTACAGAGCAAAAATATCAGTTTGAGGACTAAGGTGTGCCTAACCTAAGTCCTGGTATTTCAGTTCTCTCAACCGTTTGTGAAAATTTTACAAAGATAGGTAGGACCATAGAAGAATACTAAAAGTAACATGGACAGCCAAAAGAACAAACCAATCTGTATTGGAAGATGTGCAGTAAGAATCTTCTTGGAGGCAAAGATGGCAATACTTCATCTCTTATATTTCAGACACGTTATCAGGAGGGACCAGTCCTTGGAAAAGAACATCATGCATGAAAACATGGAGTATCAATGAAAAAGAGGAAGACCTCTGTAGATGTGGATTGACGCAGTGGCAGCAGCAATGAGCTCAAACATAACAATTGTGAAGATGGTACAGGGCTGGATAGTATTTCATTCTGTTGTACATAGAATCTCTGTGAATTGGAACTGACTCTATGGCACCTAACAACAACAAAAAGAGTAGAGACTGGGACATTTAATAAGCTCTCAAATATTTGTTGAAGGAATAAATAGATCACTAAATTAATATACTGTAGTCAGTATCTATGCACAAAAATATTTTTCACAAAATTGCATTATTTGAAAAACATTACTTGACTCTGATAGTATCGTGTTTTATGTTTTATACACTTTATTTTAAGATTTTTTTCTTGAAATTTATTTACAAGCAGGTTTCAAATATAATGAAATGCTATTGTTCTCTTAAAATGTTTACAAACACAGGAATTTAATCCATTCAAGAGTCCCAACCATGAAGAAATAGAAGTTGTTCAAGAGCAGGTTTTATACAATGATAAAATAGGACCAAGTAAGGCTGTGCACTTAAACATGGGAGGTAGCTTTAAAAGAAGAAAAATTTTGAACCGGTGAAGTCTTTTCATCAAATCAGTTCTGGCCACCTTTTTCGTTGCTATAGTCAGTGAGATTTTCTTTGTGAGATTCTAGTGAGTTCTGCACTATTTATTCCTCAGATTTTTCCACAGAATTGGACATGAGGCTAAAACTTTTTTCAAAACATCTACTTAAAAAAAACCAATGCATGATTATTTTTTACCAATCAATTATTTCATATGTCCTTTTTATTTTTTTTAATAGAAGTAGCTTTTAATATCTATGAGGAAGTAAAGGCAATATCTTTATTATAGAATATAAGACCAAAGAGTTTTAAACATATGATCAATTTGGTTGACTATGGAGAATCCTGACAATCAAACACTACTCATCATTCCACTTCATTTTGATGTTCAGGGGTTCTGGTAAGTCAGAATTTCACAGAATAGAAAAAAAAAAACCAAACATTGGTCAAATCATAGCTTTCTTCATGACCTAATGAGGCTTGGTCCTTTCTTGGGAAAAACTTATTTGATTTGTAATAATGCACCCTTGATTCAAAGTAAAGTAAAACCATGGACTCTGAGTTGTAGATTACTCAAAAATAGAAAAGGAAAGAGATTTTCTCCCAAAGGAACTTAGTGAGGAGTGAATACTTTCTGAACTGGTGTGAATAACTAACTGCAAACATTCTATTACTCTCTTGTGCACCATGAATAATAACCTCTGTGTCGCTTTTAAATTCCCAGGACTGTACTCACTGACTCTTCATCATATATCAAAACACGTGCTGAGTTCTTTTTTAAAAAAATAGAAGTAAAAATGTAAAAACACATGGAGGAAGGGAATCATTGCTACGAAAGTACGAGAGACGAAGTTTAGCCATCTTGGCCTCCAAAGAGCACTATGGCTGCACTTCTTCCAACATAGATCTGTTGGTTCTTTTGGCAGCCCATGCCACTTTCAATATTCTCCTCCAACACCATAACTCAAAGGCATCAATTCTTCTATGGTCTTCCTTATTTATTGTACAGCTTTCACATGCATATGAGGTTATTAAAAATACAATGGCTTGGGTCAGGCACACCTTAGTCCTCAAGCTGACATCTTTGCTCTTCAACACTTTAAAAAGGTCTTGTGCAGCAGATTTGCCTAATGGAATATGTCATTTGATTTCTTGACTGCAGCTTCCATGAGTGTTGATGGTTGATCCAAGAAGAATGAAATCCTTGACAACTTCAATCTTTTTTTTCTGTTGCTAAGAATGTTATTTGTTGGCCCAGTGGTGAGCATTTTTGTTTTCTTTACATTGAGATGCAATCCATACTGAAGGCTGTACTCTTTGTTCTTCTCAGTAAGTATTTTAAATCTTCTTCACTTTCAGTTTGTATCATCTCCAAATCACAATTTGTTAATGAGTCTTCTTCCAATCCTAATGCAGTGTTTTTCTTTATATGGCATAGCTTCTCAGAATATTTTCTCAGCATACAGATTGAATAAGTATGCTGAAAGAATACAACCCTATCGCACATCTTTCTTAATTTTAAACAATTCAGTGTTCCCATGTACTGTTCGAACAACTGCCTCTTGGGTCATGTACAGATTACTCATGAGCACAATTAAATGTTCTGGAATACTCTTATTTTGCAATGTTGTCCATAACTTGTCATGATCCACACAGATGGGGGCCTTTGTGTAGTCAATAAAGCACAGGTAAACATCTTTCTGGTTTTCTCTGATTTCAGCCAATATTCATCAAATATCAGCAATGATGTCCCTCATTCCACGTCCTCTTCTGAATCGAGCTTGAGCCTTTGGAAGTTCTCTGTCAATGTATTCTTGCAGCCATTTCTGTAAAATGTAAAGTAAAACTTTACTCGCATAAGATATCAAAGACATTGTCCGATGATTTCTGCATTCGTTTTAGTTTTTATTGTTGGTTATTTTCAGCCCATGACACTTTCAATATTCTCAACACCACAACTAAAAGCATCCAGGACTTCTCTCTTCTTGGATCAACCATCAATACTTATAGAAGCAGCAATCAAGAAATCAAATGACGCATTTCATTAGGCAAATCTGCCTTATGTATGAGAGTAAAGTCTTCCCATCTTGGCTTCTAAGAAACAATCTGGCTGTACTTCTTCTAATGCAGTTTTCTTTATTCTTTTGGTAGTCCATGGTATTTTTAACATTCTTCTCCAACACCATAATTCAGATGCATAGATTCTTCAGTGGCCTTCCTTATTCATTGCTCATATTTCACATGTATATGAGAAGATTGAAAATGCCATGGGTTGGGTCAGGCATACCTTACTCTTCAATCTTAAATCTTTGTTCTAAACACTTCAAAGAGGGCTTGCACAGCAGATTTACCTAATGCATTATATCATAAAATTTATTTTAAGTTTTTATTGTGAATTATGTAATAGTTTACATGGAAGAACTTTAGTCTTACATTCATCCTACCATATTTCATTGCATTGCAATGATTAAATCCCCTCCATGCATCATCAAACAACCAAAGGGTATACCCTGTAAGCCTGCCCCCTGGCCACTGCCACACAGCCATACAGAGTCCCCAGCCACTCCATCTCCCCAAGTTTTCATCTCTGCCTCCATCTCTAGCATCATTGCTTCTCTGGGTAGGGTCCCACACTCCCCTCCTCACCCTTGGTTGTCCCTGGGACCTCAACTCCCAGACTGCAAAATCAACCACTCCTCTCCTTTTGTTACAAAACATCTACGTTTACATTTGCAATACTCACAGTCAGTGCTGATAGCAATTATTCATTATTGTACCACAAAAGTCTTATCCCCATCTCCTTTCATCAGCCCTAACCAGACAGATTGGATACTGCTCAGTGGAGATTCTACCTTCCCTCATGCACTGAGTCTAGTGCTGACGGAGATCCTCAATGCACTTCTACGTTATCCACCAACAAGCCCCTCCTCTCATTTGATTTCTCGACTGCTACTTCCATGAATGTTGATTGTGTATCCAAGCAAAAGGAAGTCCTTGCCAACTTTAATTTTTTTCTCTGTTCATCATAATCTATTTACTGGTCAAGTGATGAGGATTTGTGTTTTCTTTACATTGAGTTGCATTCCATAGCAAAGGCTGTTGTCTTTGATAATCATCACTTACTATTGTATGTCTTCTTTCCTTTCAGCATATCACAAGTTGTTAATGAGTCTTCCTTCCACCAGTCCTGATGCCACATTCTTCTTTATGTAACCCAGCTTCTCAGATTATTTGTTCAACATACAGACTGAGTAATTATGGTGAAAGAATACAACCCTGGCACTCACCATTCCCAATCTTAAACTATTTAGTGTCCCCTTGTTCTGTGAGAATAACTGCCTCTTACTTTTTGTACACGTTCCTCATGAGCACAATTAAGTGTTCTGGAATACCCATTCTTCACAATATTATCCATAGTTTTTCATGATCCACAAAGTCAAAAGGTTTTGCATAGTCAATAAATCACAAGTAAACATCTTTTTGGTGTTCCCTGCTTTCAGCTTAGATGCATCTAGCCATAAATATTGTTACTACCTGTATAACATAATGAATATAATTTTTGATTGCCACAACATACTGTTTAATAATTCCTAGACTAGTGATTTCTAAAGGAGCTCTGGTAGCGTAGTGGTTACGAATCGGGCTGCGAACCTTAAGATCAGCGGTTCGAAACTACCAGCCGCTCCGTGGGAGAACGATGAGGCTTTCTACTCCCGTAAGGATTTACACCCTCGGAAACCCTGTACAGGGTCGCTATGGGTCGGAACCGACTCGACGGCACTTAACAACAACAACAACAAGTGATTTCTAGATTTTTGCCATCGTGAACAATTTATAAAGTGATTAACCCGAAAGTTACACCTAAACTTACTACTTTTCTGGGTAAATACATTAAACCCAAAAAGAAAAATATTTGTCACCATCATGTTTTAAGAAAACTATCAAAAAATTAGAAAGGACTATTTCACTACAAAGAAAATATTCTAAATGATAAAGCCTTAATCTTTGTGAACACTTTCAGCATTGCCCCTGTTTTTTGAGCACTGATGGAAACTATCAAAAAATTTCATAGTCAGACAGTTGGGAACCATGCTCTTGATTTCTTATATAGTCAATCTGTAAATATTAAATATGTTATCATTGCAAGTCTATGACTTTTGACATTTGCATACATTACCTGGCATTATATTGACAGTGATTTTGACAAAGAAGTTCTTTCTGTATTCTTTGTCATTATTATAACTTTTGAAAAATGAAGAAATAACTTTTTAATAGTTTTTACTTTTTCTTTTGCTTAACATATGACCCTGTATTCTCATTTTTGGGAATTGTCAGCTAACATTATACTATGTCTCAGACAATTTTAAATTTAACATAATTACTCATAATAACTTCTTAATGATACATTAGGTAAGTAAATCCAGGAAATAGATAATTGGAGATTTTCAATTTACTGCAAATTATAGACTTAAAAGTGCTTTGTAGTATGCCTTTATTGTAAAGAGGATATGTTCAAATGATGATATTCTTCGTACTTTATGGGCTGTTTCATTAATTTGTTTTGAATACACTCAACATTCTTTTTGCAAATATTAACAAAGTTTATGGAATTTATTTTAAATGCTGAAATTTCTTAAACAAAAATTAGTGGCTGTAGATTTCATATAATTTCTTTCTTTTTACTTAAAAATATTGGTGACTCATGGCAACACTTGTATTTCAGAGTGTAATTGTGCAAAGGGTTTTCATGGCTGTGACCTTTTGGAATTACATCAAAGATCCCTTGTTGTTAGTATGTGCTGTCGAGTCAATTCTAACACATAATGACCCTATGTACAAGATAAACAAACACTGCCCAGTCCTGTGCCACTCTCCCAGTTTTGGCTATACTTGGACCCATTGCTGGACTCACCATGTCAATCCATCTTTCTTTCTTTCTTTTGGCTGAATCTCTTCCAAGTATGATTTAATTATCCAGAGACTGGTTCCTTCTGATAACATGTCCAAGGTCATGAGACAAAGTCTTTCCATCCTAGCTTCTAAGGAGCATTCTAGCTGTACTTCTTCAAAGAAAGATTTACTCTTTCTTGCAGTAGTCCAAAGTATCTTTATTATTCATTGCCAACACCATAATTCAAAGTCATAAGTTCTTCTATTGTCTTCCCTAATCATTGTTCTATGTTCTGCTTTCATAAGTATATGAGGTGATTGAAAATATCATGGTATGGGTCAGGCACAACTTAGTCCTCAAGTAGCATATTTGTGTGTGTGTGTGTGTGTGTGTTTAACACTTTAAAGAAGTCTTTTGTAGCAGTTTTCTTCATTCTGCTTCCGTGGACATTGATTATGTATCCAAGAAAAATGAAACCTTTGACAACTTCAATATTCTTCATTCATTATAAAGTTGATTATTTGCTAGTAGTTTTGATTTTTGTTTTCTTTATGCTGAGGTTTAAAGTCCTGGTATGGCACTGTAGGATAAGTGCTGGACTGCAAGGTTGGTTTGAACAACAAGGTTGGTGGTTCAAACTCATCAGCTGCTCCTCAGAAACTTTGCAGTGGGTCACTATGAGTAAGAACTGACTCAATGGCACTTAGCAAAAACAACAACAACAATGTTAATGTTTAATCTTTGCTAAAGACTGAAGTCTTGACCTTCATATTAAGTGTTTCAATTCATCTACACTTTCAGCAAAAAAAAATATTGTGTTGTTTCAATATTACAGGCTATTAATAAATTTTTATCCAAATCTGATGCCACATTCTTCTTCCTGTATCCCAGCTTATGAGATTGTTTGCTAAATATATGTTGCAAGGATAAAACCATGATGTACACCTTTCCTGATTCTAACCTTTGTTCTTTTCAAACAAATGCCACTAGATACAGATGTACAGATTCCATATGAACACAATTATCTGTATTTACCATTCTCCATAATGTTATCCATAATATGCCATGATCTACACATATGAACTCTTTTGTATCAATAATAAAACACATGTAAACATCTTTCTGGTGTTATCAGCTTTAAGCCAAAGATTAATTTCA
>NW_006408932.1:852884-854868 GCF_000296735.1 Chrysochloris asiatica | reverse complement strand
AATAGCATAGCTTACTTACCTTAATGTATTTTCTGTGTGGCACTGTGGGTTAATGCACCAGACTGCAAAGCCATTTGGACTGCAAGATTGGCAGTTCAAGCTCACCAGCTGCTCCTTGGAAACACTATACAGGGTAGCTATGGGTTGGAACTGACTCAGCAGCACTTAATAACAACAACAACTATGATATGTGACAAGTTCTTGGAAGTGCAGTGTACTTTTCATTCAAATCATTTGTTCCCATGGATTTTGAATACATTTATTTGTATGCACAATCAGGAAAATATTTTTCCACTCTGGTTATTTTCATTTTACAAAATCAAATTTATCATAACAATAAAATTGTTGTCCCATCCTGTGTTCCACCCTCATTTGGTCCTTCTCTTTTTGCAGTCTTTGAATCTCATCTCAAATTCCCTTCCTAAATACTCACAGGTAGAACACTACCATCCATTACAGTTTCAGCAGCCATTTAATTCATCTTCGTTCCAACTCATGACCTTGCCTTTATAAAATTCCATTGTCTACAGACTTTTTCATAAGCCTTGCTTGATAAGATTTGTATTACCATTAGAGTAAACTTTAATGGGTGAGAAACTGAAATCGGGCAGAATTATCTTAGAATTTCTCTTACATTTACTAGTTTAGTAACCCTATGCAAGCATTTATTGGTCTTTGGAGTCCTTGTCTGTAAAATGAGACATTTTGTCTTATCTTATATCACTGTTGTAAAGATGAAATAAAATGAAAATGATGTGTGTTAAGTTCCCTGTATAGGTCCCAAACAAAAAAGACCCTTGGTACATGGTAATTATTACAATTATTCATGCAATTATTTTCTGGGATGGTGGCATTTACCAATTATTGGTATGATACTAATTTGTTTGATTAAGCTAAAGGGCTCCCTTCAGACATGTACTAAGTAGAATAGATGGAGAATGAATGCAGAGGAAGCAACTACTTGGGAACATTGTAAATGTATGTTGGGAGCAATTTATTATGTATTAAGCTGATGGGAGGACTGGAAATTCAAATACATAGGTGTGCTCTTTATTATAATATTATACAAAAAAATTAAAGATGATTTTACATTTTGGCTAACTTTTAAAAGGTGTTTGTAGGATTCTAAGATTGTGCCGTGGCTCCATATGATAAGCACTGGATTGTGAACCACAAGGTCTGTGGTATGAGCCCACCAACAGCCCTGCAGGGAGCAGAAAGTGAGACTTTTTGCTCCCAGAAGAATCAAAACCTCAGAAACCCTACACAGGTTCTCTATGAGTCAGAACTGACTCCACAGCACTTAGCAACAAGAAGCTCTGATAAGGAGCCTTGGTTGTTGTTGTTATTGATAAGTACCATCAAGTTGGTTCATCTAATAGGAATCTTGTATAGGATTTCTGAGGTGCTGCTGATGAGTTTGAACTTTTAATTGATTGGCCAGGTAGCTCTCTTCCAAATTTCATGGCATAGATGAGTAAGCACCTTCAGTGTTACAAGAGTTTGTTGAAATTATTCAATTTGTATTCTATCAATTCTTGTTGTTGTTTCTACTATCTCTTTGCACAGATATAATCAATTTGATTTCTGTGTATTCCATCTGGTAAGGTCCATGTGTTTGCTAGTGATGGTTATGTGTCATAGAGTTGGTTCCAACTCATAGTGACCCTGTATATGGTTTCTGAGGATGTAAATCTTCACAGCAAAAGAAAGCCTCATCGATTTTTTTTTTTTTTTAGTTTAATGTGTATTGTCACACTTTATGTTATTTTAAATGAAAAGATATTTGTAACGAATATGTTATTGCTCTTGTAAAATTCCATTTTGTGATCCACGACATCTTTTCTATCACCAAAGTCATGTTTTTCAAATACTGATGTTTTCTCTTTGTTTCTAGCCTTTGCATTCCACTCCCAGTAATTATCAATACATCTTCAGTGCATTTTTGAGTGCATCGTGAGTCCCGACTCAAGAATTTGATAAA
>NW_006408932.1:851365-851881 GCF_000296735.1 Chrysochloris asiatica | reverse complement strand
TACAAAATATACTATATTATACTAACAGAATGAAACTAGCAATAGATAATATGAAGTTATCTGAAAACATTCTAGAGAGAATTGGAAATTAAACAACGCACCTTAAATAATCCATATGTAAACAAGTAAGCTACTAGAAAAATCAGAAAATAGTTTGAAAAGACAGCACAGTAAAATTAGTGGAATGTTGTTAAAAAGATGTTAAGATTAATATATATCTGTCACTAATTACCTACATTATAAATGAGCAAATGTATCAAATAAAAAATATAATTGTATTTTAAGGAACTGACAAGCTATGGACAGCATTGAGAAGTATGAGTATCCCAGAATACTTAATTGTACTTCTAAGAAATCTGGACCTAGACCAAGAAGCAGTTGTTCGAACAGAACATGGGAACACTGAATGTTTTAAAATTGGGAAAGGTATGAGACAGGGTTATATTCTTTCACCATACTTATTCAACCTGTATGCTGAGCAAATAATACGAGAAGCTGGGTTCTATGAAGAAAAAC
>NW_006408932.1:849379-850660 GCF_000296735.1 Chrysochloris asiatica | reverse complement strand
TGGGTTCTACAATCCATTACAGTGGCCACACAGAACTCCTAGAAATATTCACAATTATGGGGTTTTTCAGGGAAGTGAAAAGGTTCCAAGTCAGAATCAAAACCAACCCAGGATGCAGCAGTTTTCTAGTCAGAAATGCCTCTTCCCTGCTGTACTACAGGTATGACTCACTTTAGTTTTTGCTTCTGCCCTGTTCTCGTTAAGTGCTGTCCAGCCAAAAATGTTACAAAGCTTTTTTTTTGCCAGACTGTGAATGTCCAGATGACACATTCTGCAAGTTAGTCTCCTGCCCTAAGGCACTCAGCTTTAATCAGTCTATGAGCCTAGAGACCGAAGTTATACTCTCTCCATACTGCCTTCTTGATGGTCCTGTTATCATCTGTTCCTACTTCTGAGATGAATCCTGTTAAATCTAGCAGGGATGGCAAAAAGCCTTAGCATCCTATACACCTCGTTCACATGATCCTACCCAATCACTTGGAGAGAATAAAGAAGACATTGGAGAGAAAATCATTATCAAGTAAATTCAAGGTATCACAAAATATGACTAAAACATTTGAAAATAATTCATATAATGCATTATATAAACAAGTCTAAGTTAATCAAGGACAATATATAACATGTCAGGTCAATATGGGCACTGAAAACAATTGACAAATTTTACATTTTATTGTGCTATTTTTTTTTTTTTAAAGGAAGAAACAATAACATATGATAACTTAGCAAACTAGGAACTGATGAGCAGCACTGAAGCTTCTGATACTGTTTATCTATAAAAAACATAGACTTCACATTTATTTAGTGGCAGGATAATGAATTATCTTCTAGGACTGGAATCAAGGAAACTTCATCTCCTCTCACAATTCTATATGACATTTTACGGAACTGATCCAGTAAAGTGTCTAATATATACACTCAAATCTTTCAAGAAAGTGAGGCATCACAGGAGGCACTCACTCATCTATTCCAAGAAATTTGGAAGACAACTATCTGGCTGACTGATTGGAAAAGATCCGTATTTGTGCCCATTCCAAAGAGAGGTGACACCACAGAATGCGGAAATCATCAGATAATCTCTCTGATATCCCATGTGAGTAAAGTTTTACTAAAGGTAATAGACAAACAGCTGCAAGCATACATTGACAGAGAACTTCCAGAGGTTCAAGCTGGATTCAGAAGAAGCCGTGGAATGAGAGATATCATTGCTGATGTCCGATGGATCTTGGCTGAAAGCAGAGAATCTCAGAAAGATGTTTACCTATGCTTTATTGACTATGCAAA
>NW_006408932.1:841990-843864 GCF_000296735.1 Chrysochloris asiatica | reverse complement strand
ACATGTATAGTCACCATTTTATGTTGAAAGTGATACTTACAATTGATAAGTCCTTGGTCTTACAAAATTCTGTCATGCAATCTCTACCATCATTTCTATCACCAAGACCAAATTTTCAAACTCCTGATCTTTTTCTTTGTTTCTAATTTTCATATTCCAATCACCTGTAGTTACTGATGCATTTTTATTCCATTGGTCATCTGATATCTTTCAGACAGTGGTGACTTGCGTTTTCTTCTAATGCTGGCAGTTTTACCAGTGACATTTCACATACAAACTGAATTACTTGTGGACAGTTTTCAGATACACGGGAAAGAAGGACCTGACAATCTGTTTCCATGAAAATTAGCCAAAAAAAAAAAAAAAAAACTTACGATCGTAGTTTATCACCTCTAAGTCACACTACCTGAACTAATATAGCTATCGTGCAATCTAGCTTCCATAATTATTGAATGAAAATAATAATATGTGGTCATCTAACATGGTAGAGTTTTTCATCAGATCCAGAAGAGAAAATGTATGGTATATTTAAATAGTACCAAGGGTATACATATCAGCATTTCCCCTGGCATCCATTGTTCTGCTAAATTATTTTTTTTTAAATACAGCCCATAACTGTTGCTGATTTTGACAAAACATGTAACTTAGAACATATATACCCCAGAGCTCAGAAATTTGCACCAATCATTTTTCACTCTGTTGTGTTTGAAAAAAAAAAAGTAATTCAATTTAAAGGTAAAAATGTTATCTAGTTGGCAAGAATTCAAATTTGTGTTCAAATATCAACATTGTTCAATTTCAAAAAAGCAACACTTATTAAAAATATTTAATTTTAAAATACATCGTATTAACCAGATGCCATACACCTGCCAGACAATACCTGGAACAAAATTGGACTCATATGATTAATAGATACAACTCACAGTCTTATCTATGGATGTACTAGAGGGCCTCAGTCATTTATGATTTATTTAGCTTCAGTTGTGATAGCCCAGAGAGGGTTGGAATTATAGAGCAGTTGAAATTACAAGATTATATCATTTACTTGAAGAAATAACAAATAATAAAAATAACAACTTTAATTTTCCCAAAATACAATGAATATCTGTGTCTATTTTTTATATTTGATTCCAATAATGAAACCCATAAAGTACTAAATTAATAAAATCATCCAACAGTGAAAATGTATGAATGTTCTATTATTTGTGGTTAATGATACTTTTCATAGTCAAAACTTTTTGTCTATGTGAAGAAAATTAATTATTAAATTTCATAATCTCCTTATTCTAATTATCTTCCTAAAAATACAAATTAGTCATTTTGTCAGAGTACTATTAATCCTGTGTAAATGGAATGTTGATAGTATATAAAGGGACTTCAATGTTTCTTTATTACTGAATTTTTACTTATAGAAATTATATTTGATCCTTTTAATTTTATATTAAGCATATGCTAAATTATTTATATTCAGTTTTCACATACAGACATGTGCAAGCATGCATGTATACACACACACAAACCCACTTACATATCCATAAATGAAAAAGACAGGTAATTGTGACTTAGGTCAATGAACTGAGTAAACACTAAGAATTACATAATTTTGGCAGTTTTCAAACAGTCAAAATAACAAAGTTGAATTCACTGTATTTATGAATGTTTGCTCATTGGTGACTATGGAGGAGAAAAAAGCAAGAAGAATATACTAAAAACCAAACAAAATCAATGCAGATGGGATGAGTCAGTCCTGACTCAGAGCAAACCCCATTGGTTAGAGTAGTGCTACTTCATATTGATTTCATTGTTGTTGTTGTTGTTGTTGTTGTTAGGTTCCATACAGTTGGTACTGACCCATAGCGAACTTCTACACAGCA
>NW_006408932.1:839539-841575 GCF_000296735.1 Chrysochloris asiatica | reverse complement strand
CTTTCCATGTTTGTGTAGCATGATTTACATGTTTTAAGCTTTTCTTTGTGTTTTATCTAACTGGATATTCTTGTTTGTTTTCATTTGTTTTTCTTTATAGTTTGGGAAAAGATGAAAATAAAGAATTTTATCTGTTCTTCACTAAGTCCTGTTTAACAGAATACATGCAGTTCTTGTTAAGCATTGTTGAGTGGGTTGTGATTCATAGAGTCCCTGTATAGGGTTTCCAAGGAGCAGTTGGTGAGTTTGAACTACTGACCTTGTGGTTTGCAGTCCAGTGCTGATCTTACAGTACCACAATGCAGTCTTTGTAGGGTTCTGTAAATTGGAATTTATGTTATTACTTATATTCACTCTATGGTCCCTTCAAGGAAATGTAGTCAGTAAAAGTTAGTATAAGGATTAAAAATACTTAACTGAACTCTTACTATGTAGTTACTGTTTCATTACATTATTACTAAATTGGTTTGATTATTACACGTTTTTTTGCAAATAAGGAAATTGCAATTCCCCAGTGACACCAGTAATACCCAGCTCATAAATGGCAGAGAATAAATTTGGTCTTTACATGGTTAAATATAATAAATTTATAGAATTTTATTGAAGTTTTTATGCAAGAATTAAAATAAAATGCCTTTCTAGATATATTTTTTAAAACGACTCTGGCTTTTTATAGACTACTGATAAGACTCAAAATAGTTTTTTCGTATATGTGCTATCAAATATTTATCTATGCAAATCATATAATGTTCTTAACATTTCAGTTTAGATAATTCAAACGTTTGGAAGTATGACTAGAACATTACTATTGTTCTCTGTTTTGTTTTCAACTATCTGCTAGAAATTGTTTCCCTTAAGGCAATTAAGACTCCTTTCCAACACTGCTATTTCCCCCAATCTTATCATACAACCCATCTTGTTAAAAGACCAAATCTGTATTTAAATTCTAATGTGATCATTTATATTTATCAAAGAAAAAATGAAATTCTTAACTCCATTTCTAATTGATGGAGATATTTGAAATTTTATATGGCATAAGAGAATATAGTTTGCAAATAATTTGGAGGAAATTCTCTTGAGCATACTAGTCTATGCCAACTGGAGGTTGGATTTAAATAATTAGTGAAATCACCATTTGCGTGTGATGGAAATATGATCTTTTTACTCTGCACATTATTGTTGCAGATATCGACTCCAGAAAGCTTGCCTTTCAGGGACTTAAGATTCACTGCCTTGATTGAGCCATAGGGAAATTTTACCTTCAGTTGAGAGTCAGAAGTTGTGTTGGTAAAAGTGAATCATTATCTGTGAGGAAAAAACAAAATTAACAATCTCCTCATGGAAAAGCAAGACTTACTAATGAGCACAAAACTTTAGTCAGAGCCAAATTTTTGTTGTTTTTAATCACAAGATGTGCCATGATTTATTTACAAGCCCACATAGTTTTTATGATTTAATTTCTGCATGGGTCAATTCATGACTGGGAAAATTCAGTAATAAAATGAACCTGGGGAAATGGACACAACACTTTTTGATTTATCTAGGAGTTCTAGGGCAGAGGGAGAGGTGTGTTGCATTTCTAACTGAACAAAATTTGAGCCTTTCTGGAACTAATCAATGCAGTCAAATTGGATGAGAAGCCTAAATCCTGCCTTGATCATATTCATGAGACTTGATTGGGTCAAACTTGTGATGAGATACCATATTAATGTCTATTAATCCCTTAGCTTAAATAAACCATTTTTTATACTGTTATTGTGGCTTTATGGAATACAGGTAAAACTTTCTTTTTCTATCAATCTGTCATTTTATCAATTAAATGCTATTGTTGTTGTGAGGTATCATCGAGTCAGTACGGACTCATAGCAACCTTATGCACAATAGAACAAAACACTGCCTGGTCTTAGACCAGCTTCACAATTGTTGCTACGCCTGAGCCCATTTCTGCTGTCACTGTGCCATCCATCTTGTTAGGGGTCTTCCTCTTTTTTTGTGACCCTCCACTTTACCAAACATGATATTCTTCTCCAGTGACT
>NW_006408932.1:826613-829536 GCF_000296735.1 Chrysochloris asiatica | reverse complement strand
CAAGATGGCGGCTCCTGGAACAGCTGAGTGTCTTGATCCAGAAAATAATGAATTTCTTGATTCTCCTGCAAATTCCCCAGCTATAAACCCTCTGAAACTCATTAGATGGCAGATTGGGTAGATGTGTAGTGAGAAGCTCGGTCAATAACAACATGGAATACCGGGTCAAGAGGACTCATGAGTTGGTTTTGGAACTCTGTCACAAATATAAAGGTATGCTTGGAGTTTCGGAGGGTTTATAGCTGGAGAATTTTCAGGAGAATCTGACCCATAGTGACCCTGTATAGGGTTTCTGAGGAGCAGGTGGTGAGTCTGAACCACCAACTTTACAGTTTAAATGGCTTTGCTATTTGGTGCTTTGATGTAGACCAAATACAACTGTTGGCAAAGGTGTGCCTGAGCTTCCCTTGCAGTTAAATATTTGTCTTCTTACCAGAAGCAAATGCATCTTGCCAACTTTCCAGAAAATCTTTAGACATTAACCTACTTTACTGATATTTTCCATATGGGTTTGTAAACATGAGATTTACATTTTTTTTTGTTGCCCTTATTGTTGGCACAGTTATTTAAATGTGAGTAATGTTCTTACATTGTTCTGCAGTTTGTCTTTTTTGTTCCTCTCAATTTTTGTACGTATTAATTTGAATAAAACTAAGAAAATATGTTTTAATCAAGCTCAAGCTGGATAAGGGTTGGTTACTGATATTAGTTTTGTGAAATAATTTAGGGCTACTATATTCTACCCCTAAATTAAAAAAATGTTAGAGTTAAAGAAACATATATATTATTTACTACAAAAAAAATGCAATTTGTAGAAGCGACAAAAATACAGTAGCAGTAACAGAATGTTTTAAGCATGTGTAGCTATTTAATAGTTGGCATTTACTACTAGCCTAAGCAAACATGCTATCTACCATGTAAACGTATTTTAAAATTCAAGTGAATTATTATTGTCTCATAAATATAAATATTTCTATTTAATTGTTTTGGGTTCAATAGAAAGTGACAGAGGTGACATTCTATTCACAGCAATAACCTGGCTATTCTAATTCAGGTGTTTGCTCAACATCTTCATACACAGCTTGTCTGGAAGGTAATTGTGTATGACACACTGCCAACATATCCCAGATGCTGGTAAATCACTCCCAATGCCAAATATGGCTTCCAAACATTCACATGTGCATGCAGGAACTGATCCCTCTCTTGTGTGAGCCAAGAAAGCCTATACACCACTACACTGGTTTTGTGGTGGTAGGGATTACATGATTATAATTGGAATTCAGAAGTATATCAGGCATAGTCTCTAAATGTGCTCCCAAATAAGTGAACAATTTAACAAAAATCCAAAATACTTATCAATCATATTGTCATATTTGTAGCATACTATACAGCTAGAAGTCCTGGTGTGGCACTGTGGGTTAATACGATGGACTGCAAAGTCAGTTTCAACCTCAAGGTTGGCAGTTCAATCTCACCAGTCGCTCCTGGGAAATCCTATACAGGGTACTTATGGGTGGGAGTCAATGCCGGCATTTAACAACCATAAAGCTAGGAGCGCTGATAGCATAGTAGTTACTAGTTGCACTGCGAACCTCAAGGTAAGCTGGTCAAAACTACCAGCTGTTCCACTTGGAGAAAGATGAGGCTTTCTGTTTTCATAAAGATTTACATCCACCGAAACCCTATACAGAGTCACTATTCGGAAACCCTACGCAGACTCAACCTGAGTCGGAACAGATTCCACTGTCACATAACCAACCAAATATAGCTAGGAGTCCTGGTGTGGCGCTGTGAGTTAATACTCTGGATTGCTAAATCATTTGACCCGCAAAATAGGCAGTTCAAGCTCACCAACCACTCCTTGGAAACCCTATACAGGGGTGCTATGGGTCGGAATCGACTTGACGGCACTTAACAACAACATGTAGGTATTTCAACTACCGGGTATGTTGTTGTTGTTAAGATCCATCGAGCTGGTTCTAACTCATAGCAACCTTGAATAGGATTTTCGATGAGAGGCTAGTGCTCCCATTGTGTCAACTCATTTTATGAAGTGCCTCCCTCATTTTTGCTGTCCCTCCACTTTACCAAGTATGATGTCCTTGTCTAGGGATTGGTTCCTCTTGATAATATGTTCAAAGTATGAGACATTCTTTCATAAGTAAATCGATTTTATGCTCCAAGGTCATTTTGTGGTTCTATAGATCAATGTTGGTCGGAACAGACTCCACGGCACTTAACGACAACAGGATAAGCACTGTAGAATTGGAAATTTGTGACAAATGAATCCACCATATGCTGTTGTTGTTAAGTGCCGTCGAGTCGATTCCGACACACAGCAACCCTGTATAGGGTTTCAGAGAAGCAGCTGGTGAGATTGAACTGCCAGCCTGTGGTTCAAACTGACTTTGTAGTTCCTCGCATTAATCCACAATGCCTCACTCGGACTCGAATCCACTGCGTAATGCACCTTAAATGAAAAGACAGGGCTGATAAAAAACGCTCACTGTGATTCTGAATGAAGAGCAATGCTCCCATGATTCTTTCATTGATTATAAGGCAAATAGCCTTTCTGCTTCAGGGCGGCAGGGGCTGTGCTTTTGGATATTAAAAAGATATATATTACATAGTCTTCTCTAAAGGAGCTCAAATTAAAGCATTTTATACCTTGCTTCATCAGTTTTACCAATTTGGTAAACCTTTACTGCTTGCAACTTTAAAACCTCATTTTTCCCCACCATATTTCAGAAGAGTTGCTCTTGTCAACAGATGGTTTTTTACAAGACTCATCTGAAAACTCTTAAACATCTTTAACCATCTTTCAATGAGTAGTGTATGAGTGATGCATTCATTCCCGTTCAATGTTGTTGAAACTTAGGATAGTGAAGAAATACCATTTTGAACTTATGGAGTCTAATTATTT
>NW_006408932.1:824060-826513 GCF_000296735.1 Chrysochloris asiatica | reverse complement strand
TTAAACCATTCATTGTTCCCCTGTTCTATTCAAGCAGCTACCTCTTGGTCTTGAAGTTCAAATTCAGAGTGTCAGCTTAGGGAAAGACTTTCTGTCTTGATCAGCTTGTTGGATAGGTCCTTGTCTCCTTTCAGCATATGTAGGCCAAACATTCCTTGGAGATCTCCATGTGTTTTGGCATTAATCTTCTTCTGGACCTAGAAGTTTCACAGTACAGGGACCCCAGGTCCAAAGAGGCAATTCATTCCTGGCTCATCTTTCCTGGTATACATGCTGTTGCTGTTTTCAGGTGCCCTCCAGCTTGTTCCCACTCATTGTAACTGCAAAACCATATGAGGCATCAACATTTCTCCCACAGCCTTCTCCACTCAACTGAGTTCAATAATCCATTATAATGGTCACCCAAAACTCAGAATTATGGATTATAGTAGAGAAGTTAAGAGGTTAACTTCTGAGGTGACTCATTTTAAATCTATGCTAGAATTTCAAGTTTTTACTATTATAATTAACTATGCTAACATCCACAGCTGAATCATGCCATCCTATCAGGTCAATTCCTAGCTCCCTTTTTAGCATATCCAATCAACTATTGACTGAAGGTGGGATTACAAGCTTTCTGTAATAACCAAGTGACTTTTATTCCAAGTCACTCCAGTAACAGCTATTCTTCCATGAGTTGCAGCATAACATCTTTTATATTTCTTTAATCATTTACAGATAACAATAAGCAAAGTACCCATTTAAGAATCAGAAGCTTCACTTACCATGTCCCTTCATTCTTTCTCTTACAAAGCTTCATAATTTCATGAGTCTGGAGCCCAGTGAACCCTGCTTCTGACATGAACTGCAAAAAATATAAGGTGCCAACCATTTCTCCCACAGCCCTCTCTATTCAACTGTGTTTGATAACCCATTGCAATAGCCATACAGAACTCAAACACCATACTCAGAGTTATGGGGTTTATTAGACAAGTTAACAGGTTACAATTCAGGGTTAGAGATGCTCAGGGCACAGTTGTTTCAGCCAACTGCTGAAAAATGACCACAGGGCACATTACTCCAGTATAAGCCTTAGCCTGCTGGCACTCAGTTCTAACTCTGAGGGTCAACAAACCTACTTCCCTCACTTAAGTGCCTAGAGGCACCTTAAAAGAGAAGCAAGCTTCCTGCCCCAAGTCCCTTCGTTTTACTTGCTCACTGGGCTAGGAAGTCTACGGTTCTGTCTTGTGCTCTGATTCTTGGTTCTTCTTCTGCTGTTCCTCTGCTACTCCTCTGTTGTAACAGCTTTCTGTGGAGGAGCTTCAATGTGCAGGGATCTCTGTACACAAAGGACACACTCCCCTGCTGGCTCTTCTGCTTTGATGGCAGTGAGATCCCCATCCTACTTCTGAGATGGATTATTTTAAACCCATGCTAGACTTGCAAGTTTTTACTATTACAATTAACTCTAATAATATCCACTGCTAAATCACGTCATCTTATCAGTGTCTTTTCTTACTTTCTGTTACCCAGACCCAATTGGACAGAAATGTTGTTTGGTGGAAGTTACAGACTGTGACTACAAGAGACATTAAATAATTCACTATAGCACAGTTACATTATGCACAACAGAATAAAGCACTGCCAGGTCCTGTGTCATCACAATTGTTGCCATACTTGAACCCATTGTTGCTGCCACTGTGTCAATCCATCTCATAGTGAGTCTTCCTATCTTTCATTGACCTTCCACTTTACCAAGCATGATGTCCTTCTCCAAAGATTGTTCCCTCCTGACAACATGTTCAAAGTTCCAAAGATGACGCCTCACCATCTTACCTTCAAAGATGTATCCTGGCTGTACTTTTTCAAAGATATTATTTTTTTTCTTCTAGAAGTCCATGGTATGCTCAATTTTCTTCACCAGCACCCTAATTCAAATGCATCAATTATTCTATGCTTTTCCTTATTCACTGTCCAACTTTCACATGCATATAACGGGATTGGAAATACTATGATTTGAGTAAGGCATTCCTTAGTCATCAAACTGATATGTTTGCTCTTGAACACTTTAATGAGATCTTTTGCAGGAGAGTTTCCCAATGCAAAATGTCCTTTGATTTTTTTTTATTTCTGCTTCCAAGAGTGTTGAGTGTATATCCAAGTAAAATGAAGTCTGAAAACTCCAATCTTCATTTATCATGATAATATTTTTTGGTCCAGTTGTGAGTATTTTAGTTTTCTTTCCACTTAGGTATAGTCCATATTGTAGGCTGTAGTCTTATCCTCATCAGTGTTTCAAGTTCTTTTAACTTGCAGCAAGCAAGGTTGTGTCACCTGCATAACTCAGAGTGCCAGTGAGTCTTCCTCCAATTCTGATGCTGTATTCTTCTTCATATTATCCAGATTCTTGGATTATCAGATCAGCATACAGATTGAATAATTATGATGAAAAGTACAATCCTAGCACATACCTT
>NW_006408932.1:822374-823535 GCF_000296735.1 Chrysochloris asiatica | reverse complement strand
TTTATTTGTATTCTATATATTACTGGAGGCTGCTATATATTACCAATGCCTTCAGTGCAGTCTGGACTTTTTCCTTCAATATCTTTGGTTCTTGAAAACATGGTACCTCTACAAATGGTTGAACTTCAGCCAATTTTTTTTTGTTTTTTGTTTTTTTGATACTTCCTATGTCATTCAATATTTTCCCTATGTTATTGTTGATAAGTGCGATTAAGTCATCTCTGACTCACAGCAACCCTTTATAGCATTTCTGAGGCTATGAATCTTTGCTGGAGCAGAAAGTCTAATCTTTCTCCTGAAAAGTATTCAGTGGACTCTACTTTCTGACCTTGTAGTCACAGTCCAGTGTTTATCCAACAGAGCCATGATGCTCCCAATTTTGAACACAGAAATCTTCAATACTGTAACTCAAGGCTTGCTTTTTGTCTTCAATTCTTTCAGCTTGAGAAATGCTGAGCATGTCCATCCCTTTTGAGTTTCTATTTCCAGGTTTTTGCACATTTAATTTAACACATTATTATGTCTTTATGAAGTACCCTTTGATATTTTTGATTCAGATCTTCTATTCCCTCATTTCTTCCTGTTGCTTTAGCTTCAATCACATGGTTTAATTCTAACATTCAAGAACAAGTTACAAAGTCTATTTTTACATCCTCTTTGTTCTATTATTTCTTTCCTGTCTTTATAATGCACTTTTACCTTCTTTATGTACATTCTAGATGTCATACCATAACTTTTCTGGTCTTTGGTCAGTTCTAATGCAACACAACTCAAAATGAAGATAAACAGCTATAAACAGCCATAAATAATGAGAACATGGAATTTGCAATTTATGAATCTAGGAAAATTGGAAATATTCAAAAATGAAATGGAACGCATAAAAATCATTATATTAGGCATTAGTGGACTGAAATGGACTGGTTTTGACCACTTTGAATCTGACAAACACATGGTTTACTATGATGGGAATGAAAAATTGATGAGGAATTGTGTTGCATTCATTGCCAAAAAGAACATATCCAGATCAGTCATGAGGTACAACAATGTCTATGATAGCATACTATCCATGCACCTACAGGGAAGCCCAGTTAATACCACTATTATTCAAATTTATGCACCAACCACTAAAGCCAGTGAGGATGAAATAGAAGAATTCTACCA
>NW_006408932.1:804670-812159 GCF_000296735.1 Chrysochloris asiatica | reverse complement strand
TTTCAGTTTCTGGTGGCTGTCAGTATTTTTGTCTTCTTTAACTTGTGGTTATATCACCCCAATGCATGCTGTCTGTCAAATTTCCCCTACATGTCTCTTTTTAAGAAGAGAAGCACTGCAAAAGAAAGGCCTGAGGATATTCTACAGCAAATATTACAATCAAGAAAATTCCATGTAGCAGTACTACTCTGTACCACAAGGGGTCATCATGAATCAAAATCAACTTGAAGGCTCCATTAATCCAGGATGATTTTTTCATGCCAGCATCCTTAATTTAATTACATCTACAAAGTTCTTTTTTTTCTAAACAAGGTAAAATTCACAGGTTCTGGGAATTCTGATGTGGGCATTTCTTGCTGATTTATAGTTTCCTTTTGATAGAGATCCCAGGTTGAATAACTTTTCAAAATGTGGCTGCTCTTTCTGAATATCCCAACAGATTTTTCCTCAGAGTAGATGCTTCAGCTTGGTGGTCATGGATGTGCATTCTTTTCTCTTATGACAATTGGACTGAGATGGTTTCCCAATAGTTATCAGACAATGTTCACTGCCCATATTTTGGAAAATGCAGTGACATCTGTGGATATTGGACTTACATTTGAGAAAACAGCACCATAAAACATCAAGACTGGGCTCTCATTAACAGATTTTTTTTTTTTAAATCTAATACTATATCTAAGAGTTGTAAGTTTTTTCTCCATCGCAGAATTTCTTGTTGGTTGGGCCCATCAAGGGCTAACAAAATTCAATTTTCAAATTAGATCTGGCCTGCTTCCTCTTTTGTTTTATGCATCCCATGAGCTAAGAATTTTTTTTTTTTTTAATGTTGGAAAATAATCATAAGAAGAATAATTACATTTCAGTGTTAATAAAATTTTATTAGAGCACAATGATGTACATCCTTTGATGCACTTTCTATTTTTTGTATTCAAGTCACAATGCAAGAGGTGAGAAGTTCTGACAGAGACCTATATAACATCCTCAATTCTGCTTCTTGGCCTGCAAAAGCTAAAATCTATTCACTTTTGTACTTTACCAACAAGTTCACTGGTGTCTGTCCTAGATCCTGATGTACAAGATTGTTCTATGGCAGAGTATAGTTTTAAAACTTTTTTTTTTTTTCTTTTTGCATTTCATGTAATTCACATCAATAAAATAGATATTTAAACATTTTAAGTATTCAATATTTCAATGTCTCAATGTGTAGCTAGTAGTAAGGCTTGCATTTCTTGACTTATAGAAAAATGGTTAGCGTGGATCAATTTGTAAAAGTGCTGTCATACCTACTAAGATTTTTTACAAAATCACAAAATAGTAGTTCAACATTTATGCTAGATATCCATTTCTATATTTGTAATGCCACTGACCAATGATATTAATCTCAGGATGCCATAATTATGTCAATAATCAAGAGTGTTCATGATTGTGAGTGTTACTGTGTATGTTGTACACTGGATAATTTTAATCTGTAATTTCCTTTTGAAATCATCTTTTCTTTTATTATGAAGCCATTTTTGACAACATTTCCCTTTTCCTGGGATATATAGTTAACAGTTGTTTGTTTGTTTATTTGTTTTTTAAATGGCCTGAACATTTACAATGACCTATTATTGTTTATAAGTTGCAAATAAAAAGCAAAGTTAAAAATAAATAAGTTAAATTTCTTGCATCACTGATGTGTTTGTTGTTGTTTGGGTTAAAAGAGCACTTTGAAGCAGTTGTTGTTGTGAGGTGCTGTCCAGTTGGCTTCGACTGGTAGAGACCCAGTCCTACAACTTCTTCACATTTCTTGCTGTGTTTAAGCCCATTGTTGGGGCTACTATGCCAATCTACTTGTAGAGGATATTATTATTATTATTATTATTATTTTAAGTGCTGATGAGTTGGCTCTGACTCATAGCAACTGTATGGGGATGCCAAGGAGCGGCTGGTGAGCTTGAACCACTGACCTTGAAATTCAAACTACCCTTGCAGGCCAGCATATTAACCCACAGTGCTATACCAGGACTCCAATAATGTATTTAGTAGTACAAAAAACACATGCCAAATTTGAGTATATTTATTAAAATATTGAGTAAAATTCAGTTTTAGGATCTATGTATCTTTTAAAGAAAAGAATGTTATTTCTAAATTGTTTTCTTGTCCATTTTGTAAGTAAAATCAGTGGCAAGACAATGGTTAATTTATATAATTTATTAAGAACATGGCAAAGTATCGAATGTTACAGAAAACATCAAGAAAAGATGGAAGGAATATCAGGAACACTGTTCAGCCATTTCAAGAGGTAACACAAGGACAAGAGCCAATGATACAGAAGGAAGAAATCCAAGGTACACTGAGAGCACTGGCAGAGAACAAGTGTCTGGGAATAGCTGGAATATAAATTGAAGTCATTCAGCAAACTGAGGTGGTGTTGGAGGCATTTACTCACTTATGTCGAGAAATTTGGAAGACTGCTGCCTGATCAACTGTTTGGAAGAAGCCCACATATGTGTCCCTTCCCAAAAGAGGTGGCACAAAGTGTACTGACATCATCAAACAATATTGTTAGGATCACGTGCAAGTTATACTTTGCTAAAGATAATTAGAAAATGACTGTAGCAGTACATTAAAATGAACTTCATGTAAGGTTTCTATAGAGGGTCCCAGGCCGTAAATCTTTACAGGAGCATATAGCCTCATCTTTCTCCCATGGAACAGCTGGTACATGTAACCACTATGCTCTCTTGACTCTGCAAAGGCTTTCAAATGTGTGGATCATGACAAGCTATAGAAAACATCGCAGAGAGTGAGTGTTCCAAAATACTGGATTTTGCTTATGAGGAACCTGTACATAGACCAAAAGGCAGTTGTTTAAACAGAATAAAGGGACACTGAATGGTTTAAACCAGGAAAGGTATGCACCTGGGTTGTATTCTTTTACCATACTTACTCAAACTGAATGCTGTGAAAATAATCCAATAAGAGGGATTATAATAAGAAGAATGTGGCATCAGGATTGAAAAATACTCATTAACAAGCTGGAATATTCCAGTGATGCATCCTTGCTTGTTGAAAGTGAAGAGAACTTAAAATACTGATGAAGATCAAAGACCATAATCTTCCATATGGATTTTACTTCAATGTAAATAAAACAAAAAATCCTCACAACTGGACCAATAAGTAACGAGATGAAAGGAGAAAATATTGAAACTGTCTAAGACTTCATTTTACTTGGGTCAACCATCAATACTCATGGAAGCAGCAGTGAAGAAATAAAAAGACATATTGCATTGCACAAATCTGCTGCACAAGATCTCTTTAAAGTGTTGAAGAGCAAAGATGTCAGTTTGAGGAGTAAGGTGCGCCTGACCTAAGCCATGGTATTTTCAATAACTTCAGATGTATGTGAAAGTTGGATAGTGAATAAGGAAGACCATAGAAGAACTGATAGATTTTAGTTATGGTTTTGGAGGGAAATATTAAAAGTACCATGAACTGACAGAAAAACAAACAAATCTGTGTCAAGATGGCCAGACTTTGTCTGTCATACTTCAAACATATTATCAGAAGGACTAGTCCCTAGAGAATGACATCATGCTTGGTAAAGTGAAGCGTTAGCCAAAAAGAGGAAAACCCTCAGCAAGATGGATTGGTAAAGTAGCAGTCACAATAGGCTAAAGCATAGCAATGATTGTGAGATTGATACAGGACTAGTCAGTGTTTTATTCTGTTGTGCACAAGGTTGATGTAAGTTGACAGCACTTAACAACAGCAACAACATTTAAAATAAAATCTATTAGAAAAAGTCAAGGAGTGTGTAGCTTTTCTCGAAAGAGTATGCTTTTTGTTGTTAAGTGCTTTCAAGTGAGTTTTGGCTCATAGCAACCATGTTTAGGATTTCTGAGGAACAGCTGGTGGTTAGCTGTCCATTGCTTATCCTTAAGCAACACACTAGTACTTCCAATAGAATATACCTGTACTCATATATATCTATATATGTATGTTTGGACATGCAGACACAGAATTAATTGTAAAGACTTCTACATTTTAGGAAAAACATACCAAACAAACAGATGTTTAAAAAAAAAACCCTCAACAGCAACAACAAAAACATCACTGTGTGTGTAATTATAGCATGAGGATTTCAGGATGTAACTTGTGTGTTTTTCCTTAAAATACCACATATAATCAAAATGATACCTAGTGCACCAACAAGAAAAAGGAAGGAAGGAAGGAAGGAAGGAAGGAAGGAAGGAAGGAAGGAAGGAAGGAAGGAAGACAAGCAGGCTAGGTAATGTCTTATGATTATGTTTCTTTTGTATTCACTTGTAGAACTCCTGGTGTGGTGTTGTGAGTTAATATGCTGGTGTGTAAAGTCTGTCTGAACTCCAAGGTCAGCACTTCAAGTATACCAGCTTCTCCTCAGAAACAGTCAGTATACAGGGTTGTTAGGAGTTGCAACTTGTAGCATCAAAGGCATATGTGTGCAGGGAAAGACTTTATAATGATATTCTTACTGAATTGTTTTTAAAAAGAAAATCATTAGAAATGATGAAATAATAATGGTTTATCCATAAGTAAAATGGATACATAAGTGGAGGTATATCCATGCAATGGATAAATACACAGTAGTCAAAATTAATGAGCTGGACCTGGTGTTGCTTCTTCTTGGTTTTTAATGGTCAGTTAATAAGTCGTTATGGGTCGGAACCGACTCAACGGCACTTAACAACAACAACAATAAGTATTTTAGGTTCTGTGTTCCAAGAAACAAAATGAAATACATATATTATGCTGTTGTCAAGTGTCGTGGAGTTGGTCCCCAGTAATCCTGTATAATACTTCTGAAGCTTTAAATCTAATCTTTCTCTAATTTAGTGGCTGGTGGGCTTGAACTGCAGACCTTGTGGTTCACAGTCTAGTGCTTATTGTATAGAGCCCCTGAGCTCCCATATATTATGTAGGTACTTATATAAAATGAAAAAGCAACAATATGTACTTTTTATTGATAAAAATTTAAATACAGTAATAATAATTGAGTACTGTATTTGGTAATACAACTGGGCTTACATAGGGAAGAAGCAGAGAAAATGCAGAAAAGGTGAGGCTGGCTGAACACTGCAACAGAGATGGCTCTTTGAGAAAAGAGACAAAGCAAAGATAAGTAAACAGAGAGCAGTTTGACCAACCACTTTATTCTCAAGGAGTTTCTCATGTGTTGCGTGTGCTCAGACATAAGTATAAGGTAGACTTCAAAATGTTTGCATTTAGTAAGAAGGAGTGAACAAGTTCTAGTTAAGAGTTAAAACACCTGTGTTACATGGCAGGGTTTTAATGGCAGAAACAGACATGTTGGTTTTTGTTGTTACAATTATGCAAATCTGTCGGAGCAAGATGAAACATAGAAACTAAGGAAGCAAATGATGTGGTGGCTGTGTTCCAATAAAACTTTATTATGGGTATTGACATTTTGTTCTCACATATTTTTCACATGCTTGAGACATCATTCTTCTTTGACATTTTCTCCAGAATTTAAATGTGTAAAATCCAATCTTAGCCCACAGGCTGTACAAAAACACGAGTAGGATTAATATATAGGCATTAGTTTGCTAACTCCTGAACTAAAGCCATATGTATCAAAATAGATTTCTCTCAAAAATATTACCATCAGTGAAAGAAGCATGTTAAGATAGATGTATTAGCCATTTTTCACTAGATTATATGGAAACGACAAATAGCACTAAATCACAGTATCATTACAACAATAAGGTTTATTTGTGATTTACATTGCACAATCAACTGTAGATCATCTGCTGTTCTGCTAGACATGTTTTCTATACTAGACGTCTGGCTGAAGAAGCAGCCGTACCTTGGTTTGTAACAGAGTAAGAACAGAACCCTGCAATGGCACTGAAAGATGCAGATTAGAGAAAGCAAGCCATATGACTAAAGCTGTCTTAGTGGAAAAAAAAGTGCAGGGCAGCATTGCTAGTCACTTGGAGATGATGGACACGTGTACTACACTAAAAGGAAGGACAGTAGGCCATTAGGGATAATAATAATACAATGCTCCTTTATTTATTTGCCACAAACAAACAAAACCAAATATGTCACAGCTAGTTCTGGTGCATAGGATAAACACTGGACTGCTAACTACAAGGGCGGTGATTCTAAACCTCCAGTTGCTCCTTGGAAAGCCTATATAGGGTTGTTATGAGTCACAATTGAATCCATGGCTCATAACAACAACAACAATAGTTATACATGTGGAAGCATGCTGGCTCTGTAGTATAATCATGGGACTGCTTACCACAAGGTCAGTGGTTCAAATCCACCAGTCACTCCACAGGGGAAAGATGAGGCTTTGTACTCCCACAAAACTGTAAAGCTTCAGAAACACTCTAAAAGGTTGCTGTGAGTCAGAACAGATTTGACAGCACTTAACAAGAACAGTCATACATATATATATATATGTAAAATATTCAAAAAATATAAAATTATTGAATGTAATATGAAATAACTTGAATTCTAAGTTGAGAATAAGGTGCAGACTTCAGAAGGGCAGCAAAGTAAATTGCAATTTTAATAATGTGCTAGAGCATGCATTTTAGATTATTTCTTTTTATTGTGGCTAGAATTCAGAAGCATTTGTTTTAACAGTCAGTAGCTTTCTCTATTTTTTAATGTTAAATAAAAAGAGTTAGAGTAAGAAAAGATTATTAAGGGAATATAAAAATCAAGCGACATTAGTTCCAGAGAGTCTTCTACTTGTTACAACATTTTACACTATTATTCATATATTTTTGATACATTTCATTAAATAATTTGAATCATGTCATATAAATACATCAATATACATTGCCCCATAATCATTGGACTGCAAGGTCAATGGTTCAAACTTACCATCCACTCCTTGGAAACACTTGGACCAGACTCAATGGTAATTAACAACAACAACAATAACAATAAATGATGTATAGATGAATTTAGAATTAAAAATAATTAAATTGCTTGCTTCACCTAACTGACTGACTAGGGGAAAGTTTTCTCTTCCTCCCTCCTGACTTAGAGTTTCTAAGAATGAGATGTAGATAAAGATAAGTTGAATAGGAGATGTGGCTTGCAATTAGTACAGAGAATTTCATCACTTCTCATTTGCATTCTTTCTCCATCTGAACCCACCCACTATGCCATTTCTCATAATAGTTCATAATGAGAATTTGAGTAGATTTCTGCATATTACCTTGAAATCTGTGTAAATGAAGACTTGATGTGCTACCAAATGCTGAGTATGAATTTCTATTCTAATAGGCAGTTAAAAATTAATGATTAAAACTTGAGGATTATTATCAAATATACTATCAGCTAAATCTTTTATATTTGTAGTATATTTTGCAATCATTTTAAAGTTTTTATTGTGAATTGAGTGAAAGTTTGCAGGGCAGATCATCAGTTTTACATTCAACAAATTATACACCTTGTTTCATTACAATGATTATAATCCCCT
>NW_006408932.1:803060-803981 GCF_000296735.1 Chrysochloris asiatica | reverse complement strand
TCCAGGTATAGAGGGGGTGAGAATGATCCTTGCTGTAAAGATTTGTTCCCTCTTTTGAGCTACTGCATCCACAGGTGTAGGTCAAGTTCATCAAATTGTATCAGATTACTCTTTTTTCCTCTTCTTTCTTCTTCTAGTTGAGTTCTGATCATCCAGCCATCAAAGCCAGGTTAAGTGGGTACCATCTGCAACTGTGGGTGTACTTATGCATGTGCCCTCTGTTCTTATCAGCTGCATGATTCACTCTCTACTCTAGTCCTCTGTGGCCACGTCACTGACTCTGGTTTCAAGAGTCCCCAGGTCTTGCCACACTTCTAGCCAACCAGGTCTCCAGCCGGGTCACAGGAGTCCAGTGAGCGTTATAGGGCCTAGCTTTCAGCTTCATTGCTACTTTTCCCTCACTTCCCATTATCAGTGATGAACGTGGTCATCAATCAGAGCATGTATTTCCAATTCGTCCAAGTCTTAGAAGGAGGTCTACCCAAGGGGACCCGACCACCTGCCCCGATGTTTCCCGGGCAAGCCACCTGTCCATTCTTGTTGTAATCAGTTGGTCTGTCTATATTATTTTGTAATTTTCCTGTCAGTCCTTCCCTCAAGAAGTATCCTCTGTTCTTCTGGCCGTTCCAGTCTGGTCCGCTCGTCCGTTCAAGCGGAAATCTCCCAACTCAGACGATTCCAGATATTGTTCAGGATTCCACCTATGGTCTTATGCAGAAAGCCTCCTTCACTGGGCACATTGTAGCCCCATTTTAGGTATTCCATTCAGTTATAAGCAGAAGATAGAGACTTACAAGCTTTCTACGGTGATACTTCTGGCTATTCCTTTCTCTCCCTCTCAGGTGACTATTTTATAATGGTATTCCAGGGAAACCAAGGTTCAAAGGACAGCCAAGCATCTTAACATTATTTCCCCCTTTT
>NW_006408932.1:801900-802442 GCF_000296735.1 Chrysochloris asiatica | reverse complement strand
AGAGAGAGAGAGAGAGAGAGAGAGAGAGAGAGAGAGAGAAAGAAAGGAAGGAAGGAAGGTCCCAACAGATTGGAAATCATTTAGTGGAGGTTATGCCTACCCATGCCCTGCCTGGAACTAAGCCCCTTCTTGAAAGCTTGTAAGCCAGTCACTTCTTGCCTTTTTAGCTGGCCCCCTCCCCATTTTGGGTCTGGGCAATTTCTAGCCCCCTTTAAGGTATTCTAGTCAGTTATAGGCTAAAGACGGACTTACACGTTTTCTGTTGTGATGTTTCTGGCTATTCCTACCCCCAACCCCAAGTGCTATTTTACAATGGTAGGCAAGAGAGACCAAGATTCAAAAAACAGCCAAGCATCCTAACATTATTCCCCTCTTTTACCCTTTTAAACCATGTCTCAGTCCCTGTGTCTTGAAACTCTGTTATTCCAAGATTGTGAATACATTGTTACTTACCTCTGTCCCAACTCACCCACGTGAACCTGCCTAACTCTTATCCCATCCACCTTGTTCTTATTTTCCCCTCCCCTTTCTTGTGTATTGCC
>NW_006408932.1:793089-797671 GCF_000296735.1 Chrysochloris asiatica | reverse complement strand
ATGTATAGGATCATATCATCTGCAAATAGAGAGCGTTTTACTTCCTGTTTGCCAATTTGTTGTTGTTGTTGTTGTTAAGTGCCGTCGAGTCTGTTCTGACCCATAGAGACTCTGAACAGGGTTTCTGAGGCTGTAAATCTTTACGGGAGCAGAAAGCTTCATCTTTCTCCCGTGGAGCAGCTGGAAGTTTCGAATTGCTGACTTTGTGGTTCGCAGACCAATTCATAACCACTACGCTACCAGAGCTCCATTTCTTTGCCAATTTAGATGCTTTTAATTTCTCTATCATGCCATATAGCTCTGGCGAAAACTTACAGCACAATACTGAATAGGAGTGGTGACAAAGGGCATCCTTGTCCGGTTCCCGTTTGCAAAGGGAAGGCTTTCAGTTTCTCTCCATTGAGAGTGATGTAGGCTGTTGGTTTTGTATATATGCTCTTGATTATGCTGAGGAATTTCCCTTCAATTCATACTTTGTTGAGTGTTTTTATCAGGAATGGATGTTGGATTTTATCAAATGCCTTTTTTGCATCAATCAATATGATCATGCAGTTCTTTTCCTTTTTCTTATTTATATGGTGGATTATGTTGATAGTTTTTCTAACGTTGAACCATTCTTGCATCCTTTTTATGAAACACACTTGTTTATGATGTATTTTTATTTATTTTTTTGATGTGCTGTTGGATTCTGTTGGCTAGGATTTTGTTGAGAATTTTTGCATCTATGTTCATGAAAGATATTGGTCTATAGTTTTCTTTCTTAATGATGTCCTTCCTGGTTTTGGTATGAGGGTTATGCTTGCTTCATAGAAATTGTTAGGGAGTTTTCCATCATCTTCTATATTATGGAATAATTTGAGTAGGATTGGTGGCAGTTCTTCCCTGAATGCTTGGTAGAACTCACCTGTGAAGTCTTCTGTGCCTGGACTTCTTTTGGTTGGTAGTTTTTTGATAACCTGGTCAATTTCTTCTTTTGTTATGGGTTTGTTCAAGCTTTCTACTTCACTCTGAGTAAGTTTAGATAAGTCATGTATTTCTAGAAATATATCCATCTCTTCTAAGTTTTCAAAGTTGTTGGAGTACAACTCTTCATAGTTTTCTGTTATTATCCTTTTGATTTCATTTGGTTCCATTGTGACATCACCCATGGTTGATTATGTCATTTAGTTCCTTTGTAACTTTTTCGAGTTTCTTTCTGGTTGTTCTGTCCCTTTTCAAAAGTGGCATATTAAAATCACCCACTATAATTGCAGATTTATCTATTTCTTTCTTCAATTCTAGTAAGGTTTGCTTCATATATCTTGGTGCAGTTTCATTGGGAGCATAAATATTTATTATGGTTATGTCGTCTTGCTCAATTGACACTTTGATCATGAGATAGTGTCCGTCTTTGTGTCTTATGCTGGTTTTTATCTTAAAGTTTACTTTATCAGATATTAGTATTGCCACTCCTGCTTTTTTATTGTTGCAGTTAGCTTGGTATATTTTTTTCCAATCTTTAATTTTTAGTTTGTTTTTGTCTTTGTGTGTAAGGTGTGTCTCTTGCAGACAGCATATTGAAGCGTCTTGTTTTCTTATCCAATCTACCATTCTCTGTCTCTTCACTGGTGCATTCAATCCATTGACAGTCAATGTAATTATCGATAGGTATGAATTAATTGCTGCCATTATGTAACTTTTTTGGTAGTGCTATTTGTTCTTTTGTTCTGCATGTCTTCTTGTGTTCGGTTTGTGTTTTTTGTGTTATTTCTTGTTGGTTTCTTCTTAGTTTTCATGTTTGCTTGTTCTGTGTGGAAGTTCATTTTCATGGTATGTTTTGAAGTATTAACTTTCATTGGGGTCGCCTTATAGCCTATTAACTTTTCTTTCCATTCAAGATAATCTATTGTATCCTGTAATGTACCTGACATCCTCACCACCTGGATTTCTGTTAATACGTTTATCCCTTCTTTGATATTGATATAATTTTGAACTTCGGTTGACCTCCCAGGTCCTTTGAGTTCATTCTTGTAGTCTTGTTCTATTCTGGACTCTGTTATCTGTCAACTGAGTTCCAGGTAGTGTTGCCATGCCTGTCAATCTCTGTTTGTTGTCTATTCTTGTTGGTTTTCAGTCCACAGAACTCTCTTATGGATGTTTTGAAGGGCTGGATTGGTTTTGATAAAATCTCTTAGATTCTGTTTATTGTGGAATGTTTTGTTGTACCTTCATATTTGATTGATAGTTTTGCTGGATAGATGATTCTTGGTTGGCAGTTCTTTTTTTCTTGTAGGATTTTGTATATGTCGCCCCATTGCCTTCTTGCCTGTGTGGTTTGTTCTGAATAGTCAGAGATTAATCTGATTTGCTTGCCTTTGTAAGTTACACTTCTCTTCTCCCTGGCTGCTTTTAGTTTTCTCTCCTTGTATTTGATTTTTGAGAGCTTGATTATTATATGTCTTAGTGACTTTCTTACATGGTCTATCCTTCCTCCGGTACAGTCAGCTTCTTGAATGTTTATCTTCTCTTCTTTCAAGATGTTAAGGAAATTTTCTTCCAGAAGCTCTTCAGCCATCATCTGTGTGGACTTTTCTGATTTTCCCTGTTCCAGAATGCCAATAATTCTTAAGTTGTTCTTCTTCATGTTATCCAGCATGAATCATAAACTCTCTTCCAATTTTTTAAGTTGTTTTTTCAGCCTTTTCTTCTATCTTGACAGTATTGAGAGATTTGTCATCCAGCTCACTTTTGCTGGCTTCCATCTTTTCTATTCTGCTCCTTTTCCCTTTCAGTGTACTGTGTATTTCTGATATTTTATTATAAATCATCTGGACCTCATTTTTCAGGTTTTGAATTGTTTCCAATGCTGTATCAATCTTATTTGATTGCTCTTAAAGTACTTTCCTGACTTCTTCCTTGTTTTCCTCCACCCGTTTTCAGAGCATTTGAATTTGTTTCCATATCATTCTTCTGAATCTTTCTCTGGAATATCTAAAATCTGCTCTTCCTCTTGTAGAAAACCTTTGTCAGTTTCCAGCTTATTGTCTCATCTACTCTCTTCTGTTTTTGGACATGTTTTGATATCTTTTGTTGTTTTTTGTTAATCATTTCCAATAGATACGTGATTTTTTTTTTTTTTTTAATGCTTAAATGGATGTCTGTTATGTTATTAATCTTACTGGGTGTCTCCTGGTGGATATGATCAAAAAATAGGCTATCCTTTTCACATGTCATGTTTAGAAGCTGTTACTGGCTCTTGTCTAATAGTTGAATATTATGGGGCATGCTTGCAGCTTGGCTGTATGGCGTGGTTGCTATCACTTCTTGGGTAACATAGAGAGAAAAGGTCCCATCTACAGGAAAAAATCTGTGGTCAAAAGGTCCAAAAGTCGTGGCAATATAAAAGCAGAGACAAGAACCTCCCTGCTTTTAGCAGGCTCTTTGCTGGTCTGGCTGTAGTCCTGCCCTCTGACTTCCTCCAGGCAGATGGAGGCAGAGGGAGTCCTGTGAGATGGGGCTGTCTCTCTATGATGTGGGAAAGCTGTGGTCTCAACGCTGGACCCTCCTGGGGTGTGCACTCCCACCTTCCTGAAAGGGTGTGACCTCGGAAAAGCGGGCCGACTGGTGAAGGGCGGGGGAGGAGTGTAAAATGTTTCCATGCTTCCTTTTGGAACTGTCTCTTCCCTATTTTCAGCTCTGGTGCTCTCTGTTGGACTGGCCGTAGTCCTGCCCTCTGACTTCTCCCTGGGAGGTATGGCCACAGAGGGAGTCCTGTGGGGTGGGGCTCTCTCTCTATATGACATGGAAAGGTGTGGTCTCAATGCTGGACTCTCCTGGGGTATGCACCCCCACCTTCCTAAAGGGGTGTGAACTGGGCAAAAAGGGCAGGACAGTGAAGGGGAGGAAAAAGCAAAACAAAACAGAAAAACAGGTAAAATGTTTCCACATCTCCTTTCAGAACTGTTGCTTCCCTGCTTTCAGCTGTGTTGCTCTCTGTTGATCTGGCTTTAGTCCCGCCGTCTGACTTTCTTGTAATCATTTTTAAAGCAATGTATTCTCCAAAGTTCCTTGAGAAAACTGGTCATTCTAAGAGTAAAGATGAATAAAGTGTCTTTAGGAACTGGCAAAGAACCAGGCATCAGGAATTGATGGAACACAAATTGAAATCTTTCAAGAAAATGAGGTGGCAGAGGAGGCAATCACTCCTCATCTAGGCCCAGAAATTTGCAAGACAACTATTTGGTCAACTGATTGCAAGAAATGTGTATTTGTGTCCATTCAAAAGACAGGTGACCAAACAGAATGTAGAAATCATTGGACAATATCTTTGACATCCCATGTAATTTAAGTTTTACTAAATGTAATACAGAAATGGCTGCAAGCATATATTGACAGAGAACTTCCAGAGGTTCAAGCAGGATTCAAAAGAGGATGTGGATTGAGGGATATCATTGCTGATGTCTGATGGACCTTTGCTGAAAGCAGAGAATACCAGAAAGATGTTTACCTCTGCATTATAGATTTCACAAATGCTTTCAATTGTGTGGATCATGATAAGCTATGGACAACATTGCGAAGTATGAGTATTCCTGAACACTTAATT
>NW_006408932.1:790412-792840 GCF_000296735.1 Chrysochloris asiatica | reverse complement strand
GGATACAACCTTGCTTGCTGAAAATAAAGACTTAAAATACTTACCGATGAAAATAAAAATCCATAGCTTTCTATATGGATTGCATCTCAATGTAAAGACAACAAAATCTTCACCAATGGACCAATAGAAAATATTCTTATCAAAGGAGAAAAGATTGAAGTTGTGAAGGACTTCATTCATCTTGAATCAACTACCAACAGTCATGGAAGCAGCAGTCAAGATATCAAACGACATATTGTATTAGGCAAATTTGCTGCACAAAACCTTTTTAAGGTATTGAAGAGCAAAGATGTCGGTTTGAGGAATACGGTGCGCCTGACCCAAGCCATAGTATTTTAAATAACCTCATATGCATGTGAAAGCTGGACAGTGAGTAAGGAAGACCATAGAATTGATGCTTTTGAGTTATGGTGTTGAAAGAGAATATTGAAAGTGCCACGGACTGCCAAAAGAACCAACAGATCTGTGTTGGAAGAAGTGCAGGCAGTATGCTCCTTGGAGGCCGACATGGTCAAACTTCGTTTCTCATACTTCAGACATATTGTCAGGAGGGATCAGTTTGTTAAGGTGGAAGGTCGGACAAAGAGGAAGAACACCAGTGAGATGAATTGGAAAAGTGGCAGCATCAATGGGCTAACGTGTGACAACAATTGTGAGATTGGCCCAGGACCAGGCAGTGTTTCGTCCTCCTGTGCATAGGGTTACTCTGAGTTGGTAAGGACTTAATGGTACCTAACAACAACAACAACAAGGACATTAAGGGGCCTGGTGGCTCCAAAGGATAAGCACTGGAATGAGAACAAAGTATGCAGTTTGCTCATGCCAGTCACTCTTTAGGAAAAAGGTTTGGCTTTCTGCTCTGGGGAAGATTTAAAGCCTAGGAAACCTGATACAGGCTCACTATGAGTCAAATGACTAGACAGCACTTAACAACAAAAGCAAGGACTTATTTTTAATGTTTTATTGTGAATTATGTGATAGTTTACATGGGAGAACATTAGCTTTACATTCATTGTATCATATATCATTTCATTGCCATGGTTATAATCCCCTCCATGCATCATCAACCAACCAAAGGGTATACCCTGCAAGCCTGCTTCCCGGTCATCAGCACACAGCTCCTCTCCCTCTCTGGGTCTAGAGTCCTCAGCTGCTCCATCTCTCCACGCCATCGTGTCTGCCTCCATCTCTGGCGTCACTGCTTCTCTGAGTAGGGTCCCACACTCTACAATTCTTCCTTGATGGTCCAGGAGCCCTCTGCTCCTAGACTGCAAAGTCAATCACTCTCCTCCTTTTGCTACAAAATGTCTACCTTTACACTTCCAACCCTCACAGTCAGTCCTGATAACAATTATTCACTATTGTACCACAAGAGTCCTATCCTTATCTCCTTTCATCTGCCTCCCCCAGACAGATTGGATATTACTCAATGGAGATTCTACCTTCCTCTGTGCCCTCTGGATCTAGACTCCCTCTTGAAAGCTTGTAAGCCAGTCACTTCTTGCATTTGTAGCTTCCCATTTTGTCTAGTCAATGTCCAAGTTGCCCATCCCTGTCTACTCTGTGTATGGATGGGGTGGGAATGATTCTCAAACAGCAAGGATTTTAGGAATAAATTATTCATTCTGTAATTAAGTCTGAAATTAGTTGTTTGTTGTATACCCAACTGAAAATATTGTATCACAGTTCTGTAAAAATCTTCAAGGAGTCTTGTGTGAGAATAGTAGAAAGTTAAAAGTAAAACATTCTCCACAGGGTTAAGTTTTAACTCAAATTTATATAAACTGCAGTTCCTGGGTTGAGTCCTGGTGTGGCATTTTGGGTTAAAAAACTGGACCAAGGTCTATTTGAACCACAAGGTTAGCAGTTAAAACTCAGTAGCCGCTGTTAGAAACCCTATAGAAGGTCCCTATGAGTGAGAACTGACTTGACAGCACTTAACAACAGCAACAACAGTTCCTGGGTGTCACAAATGTTTAAGTGTTCCACTACTACCTGAATAGATTGGTGGCTTGAACCAATACAGAGGCTCTTTTGGACGATAAGCCTGGTGAACTGCTTCTGAAAAGTGAAAGTCTAGAGATTGCTATGAAGCTGAGCTTGTCTGTATCCATGAGGTTGTCCTTAGTTAGAATTGCCTTGAGGTACAAAGTACAAGAGAGAAAGTTTCAACATCCTCACTTCTAAGGAACATTTTGGCTGTACTTTTTCCAAAACAGATTTGTTTATTCTTCTAGTAGTCCATGGTACTTTCAATATTCTTTACCAACATCATAATGCAAATGCATTGATTCATTTTAGGTATTTTTGTGTTCTTTATATTGATATACAATCCATATTGAAAACTCTAGACTTTGATATTCATCAGGAAATATTTTAAGTCCTCTTCACTTTCAGTAAACAAGATTATTTCATCTGCATATTGCAG
>NW_006408932.1:782136-786666 GCF_000296735.1 Chrysochloris asiatica | reverse complement strand
TACTTCATGGTCATTTTGAAACATTTAATCCAAAGTTTAGGTTTTTCTGCTCTTCAATGAATATCTCACTGTAACAACACTGTAGATTGTTTAACCTTTTTCCTTAAAATGTTCCAATACTGTCCCTTAAAAATCTCAAAAAATTCAAGCATCAATTTTCCAGTCCATAGTTGACTTTGAAATGTTTTCTTGGTTGGCAATTGAGGATGTTTCCATTCCATACTTCGCCATTTACTCTAAGTCTCATAGTGATGAATCCACGTCTTGTGATAAACTTTTTTTTACATAAAATTTTACCTTCCCTTGAGTGTTGGTCTGAATTTTGTTTGCAGATGTCCAAATTCTTCTATTTATGCCTTCCATGAGTTGTTTTGGTAGCCATCTTCCACAAACTTTTCAAAACCCAAGTCCTGTCACAGATTATTTCATTGGCAGAGTCATGGCTGATTAGCAAATATTTCACTAAAGAATACACTCTCATTCATCTATTCACCATTATTTTTCTAGAAACAAATCCACTTATGCTGCTCCATTCTCCAAGTTTCTGATGTAACAGTAGAGGAAAAACAAGAATTAAATACACAGAACCAGTGAAATATTTAATAATATAAATTTGATTCTCACAAGTACCAAAATCAAATGGAAGCTTGCTTTTGTTAGGAAAACATTGAGTAATACAGTATGTCACGTTTATATAGAATTTTCTTTTCTTTTCTTTTCTTTTTTATTTTGATGAAAAGTGCCCCAAAATGGAAATTGCTACCAGTGCAAGTATATGTTTAAAAGTGCATGCCTTACACATTTCAAATATTAATAATAGAAACACAATTTTCCATCACTATAGTATAAAGTGATAGAAGTATTTTATACTCTTTCCATAGAAAATTATTAGCTAATATCATTGTTATATGAAGAAGCACTAAGAGAACGAATACTAAACAAGTATTATTGTTGTTGCTGTTATTAGGTATCATTGAGTCAGTTCTGACTCATACTAACCCTACACACAGCAGAAAGAAGCACTGCTCATTTTTGTACCATCCTCAAAATTACTGTTCCATTTGAGTCCATTGCTGTTGATAATGTGTCAATCCATCTCAGTGGGGGTCTTCCTCTTTTTTTGCTGACTCTCCATTTTTTTCAAGCTTGCTGTCTTTCTTCAGGAACTTGTATAAAAACTAATTGCAGCAGTACATTCACAAAGGAACTACCAACAATTTGTGCTAGATTCATAAGAGGACATGGAACAAATGATATCATTGCTGATATTAGATGGATTTTGACTGAAAGCATAGACTACTACAATGATGCTTACTTGTATCTTACTGATTATACTAAGGAATTCAACTGTGTGGATCATAACAAAAGATAGATACTATTGTGAAGAATGGAAATTTCAGAATACTTCACTCTGTTCGGTGAAACCTGTACATAGACTAAGGGACAGTCATTCAGATAGAATAAGGGGGTAATTTGTGATTTAAAATCAACAAATGTGAACATCAGCGTTGTATTTTTTCACCACAGTTATTCAGTCTGTATGCCTAGCAAATAATTTTAGAAGTTGGATTGTATGACAGAGAATATGGCATCAGGTTTGGAGAAAGAGTCATTAACAACCAGCAATATACAGTTGACACAACCTTGCTTGCTGAAAGTGAAGAAGACTTGAAAATTTTCCTTATGAAGATCAAAGAGTAGAGCCTTTAGTATGGATTGAATCTCAGTGTAAAGAATATGAAAATCCTTATGAAGAAAACACAATATTAAGTTTGAAAGAAGGTGCATTACCAACTGGTGGTATGCAAATGATATAAATTTGTTTGCTGAAAACAGAGAACTTAAAGAAAATAAAATATTCCAAACTCCAAAAGGATTATATATCAACATGAAAAATAATAAATTAAAGCTTCACAACTGGACTAATAAGCAACATCATAATAAATAGAGAAAATATTGAAGTTGTCAAGGATTTCACTTTATATGGATCTACAATAAACACCTCTGGAAACAGCAGTGATGAAATAAAATAATGTATGGTGGTGGTGGTGGTAGTGTGCCATGGAGTTGTTCAGGCTCTTAGCGACCCTGTATAGGGTTTTTGAGGCAATAAATCTTTTTGGGAGTGGAAAGTCTCATCTTTCTTCCACAGAACGACTGATAGTTTTGAACTGCTGACCTTGAGGTTAGCAGCCCGACTCGTAACCATTATGCTACCAGAGCTCCTTAAAATAATGTATGGCCTTGGACAGATATGCTGCAAAACACCTTTTTTGAGTTTTACAAAAGTAAAGATGTAACTTTAAGAATTATTTTACATTTATCCAGCCATAGCGTTTTCAGTCACTTCATATGCATGTGAAAGGAAGAAGTAAAACATTTATTTGAATTACACAGTTGGGAAGAATACTGAATATAATATGTACTGGTGTGGCATTGTGGGTTAATGCAAAGACTGTAAGATCAGCAGTTCAAGCTCACCAGCCACTCCTTGGAAACCCTATACATGGTCGCTATGGCTAGGAACCGACCCGAAGGTACTTAACAACAACAACCACCAGAAGGAAATATGTATGGGAGAATCACAACCAGAATGTTCCTTAGAAGTGAGGATGGTAAGACTTAACTTGTTACTTTTGTTAAGTACCGTCTAGTCATTTCCAACCCCAGCGATCCTGTATAGAATTTTTAAGGAGCAGCTGGTTAGCTTGGACCGCCTACCTTGCGATTCAAACTGACTTTGCTGTCCAGCGCATTAACCCACAGTGTCACATCAGGACTTTATTACACGTTCTTCATATAATTATCAGGTGAGAACAGTATCTGGAAAACGATATTATGCTAGGAGAAGTAGAAGACAAGTGAAATAGTGAAAACTCTCCAGTGGATTGGATCGACGCAGCAGCTGCAACAATGGGTTCAAGCATAGCAATCATTTTGAAAAATAGGCATTGTTTCCTTCTATTGCACATAAGATTGCTATGAGTTTGAACCTTCTTCATAGCACCTAATAACAATCCTGTACTTAAAGAATACAAGTATTATGAAATTTCTCTAAAACTTATCATTTAGATGTTGTATGCTAGCATTTTAAATTTATTAATTTATATGCACTTTTTAAACTAATTTTGGCCTTGTTATTTTTTTCTTCTATTTCAACAGATATTGCTAAAACGAAAACATATGTATTTATTGAAATTAAAATCTCCTCAATCGTAAAAGTTTTGTAGCTGATTTGCCTCAGTTTACTCACCGGAATCAGATTCAGGGAGCCAAAGAATAGATGAATATTTAGATGACCAGAAAAGTAAAACCACAGGATACTTATTATTTAATTTCAAACATATGAAATGGCTTCCAAAAGGCCATGGAAATTTTCCATTATCTGTGAATTCCATACTTCCAGGAAGTTGATGTAGTCACCCACACATTACCTTTGATATTGCATTTCTGGTTTTCTCTTAGGTCCCTTTCATATGTATTCTTTGAATTACATAAATCCCACAGAACCAAAATGCAAATTCAAATAGTTGAGCAGGTGTTTTAGAATCATAGTTATTAATTAGGTTTGATTTTTTACTTGTCATCCATATTCCTCATTCACTGTCAAACTAAGTTTTGGTTTTGTTTTGTTTTGTTTTGTTTTTTCCAAACGGATGAGCAAAACCTTTTAGAAGAAATGAGTGTTGAAACTCTCCCTGCTTGAATGATGTTAGCATTATCTTTGGTTGTGATGATAATTAGATCTGTGTTCCTTCCCGAGGTCCTACATCTGGAAAGTTATTTTCCTGACTGAATTAGATTTCATTGTCAGCAAGGACAACAGAAGGCATACTGTGCCCCAGGGGATCTCATCTGGACACTTAGATTTGACCTGTGAATTCCTACACAGTAGTGCCTTATACTTTTAACAAACTGTCCAAGTGTGTTTTGTATATTTTTTTAACCTTTATTAAGTCATCAGATATGAATAAGCAACTAAGTGAACTCTTATATCTATAATGTATCCTGTGAATTATAAGTAACTGAAGTCATTTATAGATGTGCCCTTTCAACTATTTTTATTTTTAATATCTCACTGCTTGGAGTGCAGAACAAATAAATTCAAATATGCCATGAACAGTAAACAAATTTAAAGAAAATAATTTGTCTTTACATCTATATGAATAAACTGTTAATTAAAAATGTGGGGTATTCCTACAGCCACTCTCTATTTCATTAAGAAGTCTGACAACATTACACTGAGATTCCAGTAGAGCTGGAATAGGCTCTCCCTGATGTTCCTGTGTATGTATGAATTAATCCACTAAGAATGTAGTGTGAGAGTACCATTTATGGCAAACTGTACCTTTGTTTTCGTTGTTGTTACTCTGCTTTTGACTTTTTTATTGTGAATTGGGTGAAGGTTTACAGATCAATTCAACTTTTTTGTTCAACAGTTCACAAATATTTGTTTCATATTGTTGTTGTTGTTAAGTGTCGTCAAGTCGATTCCAACCCATAGCGACCCTGTACAGGGTTTCTGAGGCT
>NW_006408932.1:770407-781626 GCF_000296735.1 Chrysochloris asiatica | reverse complement strand
GGAGCTGCTGGTAGTTTCGAACCACTGACCTTAAAGTTCGCAGCCCAATTCGTAACCACTACACTACCAGAGCCCTACAACATTATTCAACCAGTAAGCCTCATCATTTTTATAGTTTTGAATTTTAGTAGTTCAAAGGCACCAACTGTTCTCAGAAATCCCTGTACAGACAGGGTTGCTATGAGTTGGAACTGACCTAATGACATTTAACAACAATGAAAGGACCAATACATAACAGACATCAGAATCGGTTCACAGGCTAAAATCCCATGTGTATTTCTTCTCTAATCACCCAAGTCATAAAAAATAAAAATGGTGAATATCTGTTGGAAAATCTCTTTTTTTATTCAAACAGATGAAGTTGCCTAAAATTTTGTAAATATAAGTCCCTGAAATAAAAGAACTACCCTCTGACACTTAGGCGAATCAAGCTACATGATTAGTACCAAGAAATAACTAGGTATGTTGGGAAAACAAAAAGTGTCCATAGACAATATATTTCTTAAAAAGGTATTCTATACATGTTATGTTTTAAGCACACATATTTTAGGTGCTGTACTTGGTACAATAGTAGCAAAAAAATTAAAGGTATGATTTCATGATAAAATGATTTACATTTATCTTCATCACTGTAGACCTTGCAGCTAAGTAATTGAAAAATCACTTGCACAGCTCTGGCATTAACATTACAGAGCAACACAAAAAGCATTCCCTGTAACTATTGAAATTTTTACTACTCTAGCTTCTGACTGTTAAACAGCAGATACTGGGTGCCCCTGAGACTTGGTAGTAACTGGGTTACAACCTGGGCTGCTAACCACAATGTCAGCAGTTTGAATCTACAAGTCACTCTGTGGGAGAAAGATGAGGGTTTCTGATTCTGTAAAGATTTACAGTCTCAGAAAATCTGCCCAGGGTTGCTGTGAGCCAGAACCTACTCAACGGCACATAGCCACCACCACCAGTGTGTATCAATATGCACAACCTACATAATTTTGCTTCTTTGGATACTAACAAAACTAAAGGAAACCAGTTGCCTTTGAATTGATCTGACTCATGGAGACCCCCATATGGTTCAGAGTAGAACTGCTGCAAAAGATTTTCAAAGCTGTGATCTTTCCCAAAAGTGGAAATCAGAGCCTTCTTCTTTGGCATGTCTGGGTATGAATGAACACACAAATTTTCCATTAGCAGATGAGTCTGTAACCATTTGTACCACATGAGAACTTCATCTTAGAAGATAAGAAGATAATAGACTTATGATTCTGGTGATCACCACTTGTCTGTCAGTTTTTGTACTGTGGTGGCTTTTGTGTTGTAATGCTGACAGCTACACCACTGGTATTTTACAAAACAGCAAGGTCACCTGTAGTGGACGGGTTGCAGGAAAACTTCCAGAATTAGACAGATTAAGAAGATGGAATGCATTTCAATATCTATCTTGAAGTAAAATGCTATCTGTAATTGGATAATATCCATATTATTAGGTTGTTGTTGTTGTTGTTGTTGTTAGGTGCCATTGAGATGGTACCAACTCATAGAGACCCTATGCACAACAGAATGAAACACTGCCTGATCCTGGGCCAACCTCACAATTGTTGCCACGCTTGAGCCCATTGATGCTGCCACTTTGCCAATCCATCTCTCTGGAGGTCTTCCTCTTTTTCTCTGACTCTCCACAGACCAGTTAATATCACTATTATTCAAATTTAATCATCAACCACTAAAGCCTGTGATGATAAAATTGAAGAATTCAACCAACTTCTGAAATCTGAAATTGAACAAATATGCAATCAAGATGCATGTATAAATACCAGTGATTGGAATGTTTAAGTTGGAAACAAAGAGGAAGGATCCATATTTGGAAAATATAACCTTGGTGATGGAAATTGTCCTGGAAATCACATGATGGAATTTTGCAAAACCAATCACTCATTCATTGCAAGCATCTTTTTAAACAACATAATTTTTAAAATTTATATTGAGGTGTAATCCATACTGAAGTCTATAGTCTTTGATCTTGTTCAGTGAGTACTGCAATTTCTGTTCACTTTCAGCAAGCAAGGTTGTGTCATCTGTTTATTGGAGACTGTTAATCACTAAGTCTTCCTCCAATGCTGATGTTTCATTTTCTTGTAGTTCAGCTTCTCAAAATATTTGGCCAACATAGAGATACAATATGTATCACATCAGTTAAATTCAACTTAGCAGAATGATAAAGAAATTAAGACAAGTCCTGAAAAGAATTGTCTATTACCTGGCACCATGGGTTAATGCACTTGCTGCAAGGTTGGTTTGAACTACAAGGTCAGCAGTTCAAGCTGACCAGTTACTCCTGAGAAACCCACTACAGGGTGGCTGTGTGTCAGAACCAACTCAACAGCACTTGACAACAACAACAACAACAATACTTAATTATTTTTTAAAAACTTTGGAAGCTGATTTCAATAATGTATGGTGGTGGTTATGTGCCGTTCTGACTCATAGAGGCCCTGTACATGGTTTCTGAGGTTGTAAATCTTTATGGGAGCAGAAAGTCTCATCTTTCTTTAGTGGAACATACAGTATTTTCAGATTTCTGACCTTGAGGTTAGTAATGTATAGTAGAATATAAAGTTGGTTTGAATTGTAATGTCATTGGTTCAGGTTCACCATCCACTCCTCGGAAACCCTATACAAGGTCACTATGGGTCAGGACCAACTAGATAGCAGTTAACAACAGCAACAAAAGTAGAAATGGCTGCCTTTTTGTCCATAATTAGGGTAGGACTTCACCAGATGGAACATACTGAATTCAAACTGACTACATCTATGGGAAGTTACAATGGAAAAGGTCCATATCATCAGCCAAAGCAAGGTCAGGATTAGACTGTGGAACAGACTATTAATTGCTCATATGCAAGCTCAGACTGAAGCTGAATAAAATTCAAACAAGTCCACAATACTCAATTTAATCTTAAATATATTCTACCTAAATTACAGGTCATCTCTACTATGGATTTAATACAGTAGACATTAATGACCAAAGACCAGATGAGTTGTGGGATGACATCAAAAACATCATACAAGAAGAAAGAAAAAAGTTCATTAAGAAGAAAATAAAGAAGGAAAAGACCAAAATGGATTTCAGAAGAGAATCTGAAATTTGCTCTCCAGAGTAGAGATGCTAAAGCAAATGTAAGAAATGAGAAAATGAGAGAGCTGAATTGAAAATTTTAAAGAGCAGCTCAAGAAGATAGTCAAATATTATAATGAAATGTGCAAAGACCTAGACTTAGAAAACACAAACATGCTCAGCATTTCTTAATTTGAAAGACTTAAAGAAAACATTCAAACCTTGAGTTGCAATATTAAAGAATTCTATTGGCAGAAGATTGAATGATGAAAAAAAAAACACAAAACATCGAAAGAACTTGGAAGAGTTTGTTAGGCATGCCTGGTGGTGCTCGTGCTCCATGGTCTCCAGTGTGGTGCAGGGAGAACTGGTTCCGTCCAGGCATCTGGGGACCTAGCATGCCTCTAAAGCACATGATAATCAATCACAGGGGAGATTTTCACTGCTTGAACAGTCTGCTGTGTGTGGACCAAACATTATTCACCTGCCTTCAGACTGCCCAGGGCTCTGACCCCACTCCTCTCTGTCTTCCTGAAGTGGCTTCTTGAACTTAAAGAAGCTGGAGCAGGAAAATGGACTCAGTGGTCATTGAAGATGTGGCAGTGACCTTCACCCAAGAAGAGTGGGATTTGCTGGATCCTGCTCAGAGGAAACTCTACAGCGACATGATGATGGAAACCTTTAGAAACCTGGCCTCATCTCTCAAAACATGAATGGTAGAGAAAAGCTATCCAGTGAACATATAATGGTGCAATTAATGAAGAACAGTACCTGGCCCTCCAGCTCCAGGTACCTTAGCAAAGAAGATCAGTAAAAAAACCTCTGGAGTCACACAAGATGTCTTACAATGGAGGAAAGTATTGAAGGCAGTCTGTGTGGGAAGACCAGTCACATTTCAGATTGTACTGTGCTACAAACAGACCCTTCTGAACACAATCCTCTTGACTGCTGTGAGCATGGGAAAGTCTTACTGGACTACTTATCACAGAACCGTCATACCAGATCTCACATCGAACATGATACCTCTCATTATAAGGAATGTGGAGAAGCCCGCAGTCCTCCCTCTCTCCTGATCCATCTCATGAGAACTCTTAAAGGAAAGAAACACCCTAAATTTAAGGTATGTGTAAAGAATTGCATTTGTGGGGGGAGTTTGAAGACTCCTCTGACAGCACTCACTGGAGAGAAATGTTGTGAACTTGACAAATGTGGGAGAGATTTCTGTAGCTTGTCACACTTTTAGACACACAAGAGAGATTACAACCACAGGTGGAAAGGATGTTGTAAGGCCCATGTTCATTCTTTTCTTTTCAATGTATATAAAAGATTTTATTACACGGAAAAGCCCTATGAATGTGAGGAATGTGGTGAAGCCTTTAGGTTTTTCTTGGCCCTCATTATGCATAAAAGAACACGCAGTGGAGAGAAACCTTTTGGCTGTAAGGAATGTGGGGAATCTTTAGTCATTCCTCAAACCTCACTGCACCTATGAAAATCCACAGTGGAGACAGGCCATTTGAATGTAAGGAGTGTGGAAAAGCTTTTAGTCGCTCCTAACACCTGTCTTCACATATGAAAACTCACAGTGGTGAGAGGCCTTATGAGTAACTGGAATGCAGGAAAGCCTTCAGTTGGTCCTCAAACCTCACTACACATAGAAGAAGTCACAGTGGGGAGAGACATTATGGGTGTAAGGAGTGTGGGAAAACCTTTACTGAGGCATCATTCCTGTCTCAGTACACAAAAACTCACAGTACAAAGAAATTTTATGAATGTAAGGAATGTGGGAAAGTCTTTAGCTGGTCTACCACCCTGACTACACATAGTAGAATCTACAGTGGGGAGAGGCCCTATGAATTTAAGGAGTGTGGGAAAGCCTTCAATTACACCTCAGCCCTCACGACACATAGAAGAAGAACTCACAGAGGAGAAACACGTTATGAATGTAAGGAATGTGGGAAAGCCTTTAGTCAGTCCTTAAACCTCAGTACACATAGAATTCACAGTGGAGAGAGGCCTTATGGATGTAAGGAGTGTGGGAAAACCTTTATCCGGACCTCACTCCTCTCTACACACATGCAAGCCCACAGTGGAGAGGTCTCATGAAGGTAAGGACTGTGGGAAAACCTTTATCCGGACCTCACTCCTCTCTACACACATGCAAGCCCACAGTGGAGAGGCCTCATGAAGGTAAGGACTGTGGGAAGCCCTTTAAAGGTGACCCACACCTCATTTCCCATCCAGGAGCTTAGAGTGCAGACATTACTCTGAAAATGCAAATGTGTCATCCTGACTCATAATCTTAAAACAGAAAATTCCAAAAAGTCTGATCAAAGAACAAACTTTGTCATTGAGTGTAAAATCAATATTAATTCAAAGACTGGGTCAATAGACTTAATTGTTTTTTTCTTTAGAAGAAATGAGAGTTTGAATTGTAACTACAAGAATGACCTCATCAGTTTTTAATATTTTCTCAGTCCAAGCTTAATTTCACCTTTCTTAAAGTATTTGGCTATTGCAAATGAATCTGGAGGGAATAATCTTAAGCAAAGGTGGCTTGATATATGTTTTAGTGTTTATGTTGTTATTTTGTATACAATTAAATATACTTTTCTTAAAAAAACATAAGGATATGGAAGAGATACACAGTCACTGTACCAAAAAGAAATAGTTGATGTTCAATCATGTCATAGACAGTATATGATCAAGAGCCAAAGGTACTGAAGGAAGAAGTCCAAGGTGCACTGAAGGAATTGACAAAGAAAAAGTCTTTGGGAATTGATGGAATACAAATTGAAATATTTCAACAAATTTATGGTGCGCTAGAGACACTCATTTATCTTTGCCAAGAAATATGGGAGACAGCTACCTGTCTGATTGGAGGAGATCCTTTTATTTTCCCAGTCCACAGAGAGGTAACCTAATGGAATGCAGAAATCAACAGACAATATCATTCAACACTAACATTCAACAACAGCATTCAAGTAAAATTTTGCTAAAGATAATACAAAACTGGCTGCAACAGTACATTGACAGGGAGCTGCCAGAGGTTCAAGCTGGATGCAGTTAAGGATGTGGAATATCAGGTGGATCTTGGCTGAAAACAGAATACCAGTAAGGCCTATACCTGTGCACTATTGATTATGTAAAGGCTTTCATATGTGTGAATAATGACAAACTATGGACAACATTTCAGAACACAGGTATTCCAGAATACTTACTTGTCCTCATGAGGAACCTGTATATAGACCAAGAGGCAGCTGTTAGAATACAAAATTGGGTCACTGAATGGTTTGAAATCAAGATAGGTGTGCATCAGGGTTGTATTCTTTCACCATACTTATTCAATCTGTATGATGAGCAAACAATGTAAGAAACTGGATTATATGAAAAGAAAGGGCATCAGAATTTGAGGAAGATTCATTAGCCACCTGCAATAGGCACAGGGTACAACCTTGTTTGATGACAGTGAAGAGGACTTAAAATGTTCACTGATGATTTCAAAGACTTTATATTTCCATACTTTCATATAAACTTCAGTGTGGGTTGCACCTTAATGTAAATGAAACAAAACTCCTGAACACTGGACCATCATGATAAATAGAGAAAAGATTAAAATTGTCACAGACTTCATTTTCCTTAGATCCACTATCATGTAAGCCTCAGTTAAGCAATCAAATGACATTGAATTAGGCAAATCTGCTGCAAAAGGCCTCTTTAAAGTGCTCAAGAGCAAAGATGTCAATTTGAGGATTAAGGTGAGCCTGACCCAAGCCATAGTATTTTCAATTGCGTCATATGTATATGAAAGTTAGACAATCAAAGGAAGACCTTAGAAGATTTGATGCATTTGAGTTATGATATTGGAAAAGAATAGTGAAAGTACCATGGATTCCCAGAAGAACAAACAAATCTGTGCTGTGATGAGTATAGTCAGAATGGTCCTAAGAAGCCAGGATTGTGAGACTTTGTCTGTCATACTTCAAACATATTATCAGGAGGAAGCAGTCCCTGGAGAAGGATATCATACTTTGTAAAGCGGAGTGTCAGCAAAAAAGAGGAAGACCCCCGAAGAGGTAGATTGTCCCAATGGCAGCAGCACTGGTCTGGCTCAATGATTGTGAGGATGGTGCAGCACTGGGAAGTGTTTCATTCTATTGTGCATAAGGTTGATATGAGTCAGAACCAACTCAACAGTACCTAACAATAGCAACAAGTATAGTTTTCATTAATATAATAAAATGGCATTAATTTACTTATGCAAATTAGATATTCAAGCAGACATCTTGAAAGACAAATACAATTAGCCTCAAAAGATGATGAAAATCTAAATACTTGTGAGTTTTAAAAAACTTAAAAATCTTTTCTAGAGAAGATAAATTCTTTCAGTAAATTTAACCATGGTGTGTCATATGTTCTCCCTGGAATTATCAGGCTGCTCTGATGCAAAGAATGAAAGTCATTATAGCAAAATGGAGTTATTGTAACAGCTCTTTTGTGACCTCTGAGACAACCTGATAATCAACTCCTATTTAAGACTTTTAGGGGACAAAGGGTGTACTGTCCTAGAATTAAACTGAAAAGAGTCTTAATATCAGGCTTGTCATGTTGTACACAAAACATTCTTTGTCATAAATTGTATTTTTTGAGGAAAGAAAAGTTGGATAAAATTTAAACATTGAAATTGTATTAAAATATTTGACAAAAGGGTGAAGGTTTTAAGATTCTATAACTAATAGAAGATGCTGTTGTTTGTAAGATGCATTCTGATTACAGTGATGCTAACAAGAAAAGACAATGTGCTTCTTTTAGATGCAATGAACTATGGAATTCAGAGTGATGTTTACTAGACATTTTGTAGTTGGTTATGATACTCAGCTAAGAATTATGTGCTCCGTGTTCATTCTGCATAGCTAAATACTGAAGAGTAAAACTAGGGGGTGATATCTGACTGGTGTCAGTTTCAAAATTAGACAAGGATTACTGATATAGGAAAAGGAGACCCACTTCAACTGGCATAACAGCTGTGACTTTTCTGAAGGTATTATAACTGTAGTTCAATGTATTCATCCCTGACCCAGGGTTTGTAATTTCTCAGTCACTTTATAAAATAAGTGTCAATGAAATGTCAAATTTGTTATTTCTGTCTATTATTTTATATGCAAATAATCAAGTGAAACAAATAAGAAATATACAGTATGCAGGCATTGACCTCCTAGAGAGCAAACCAATTAGATAATAAGTAATGAACAAAAGAGATTATTTGAAAAAAGAGAGAAAACTCTGTAGTTATTCATGCTTGATCATAACCCTAGGAATTCCAAGGTCTAATATTCATCCAAAAATAATGAGTGATACTTATGTACCTGATGATTTACATAAATTACCATTTTGTTATAATGGTAGTACTATGAAGCTGGTATATTTGACTTTCTCCATTTTATAAATAAATAAGCTGAGACTCAGTTATTCAAAGCCATGCCACTGTAAAGACACATATGTGATATTTGAATACAAGTAGTCTAGTTGCTTGGTGTGGTATTGTTACCAATTCCAAACATTTGTAATATTTGGAATAATGCACTGGACCACAAGGTGGATTTAAACTGAAAGGTGAATGGTTCAAATCCACCAGCTGCTTGTCAGAAAACCTACAACGGGTTGCTATGAGTTGGAACCCACTCAATGGCACCTAACAACAGTCTAGTTGTCAAGGGGTCCTGGTGTCTCAGTAACCTGGTAACCAAAAGGTCAGTGGTTCAAAAGCACCAGCTTTGTGGGTAAAAGGTATGGTAGTCTGCTTCTGTAGAGATTTTCAGCCTTGGGAACCTATGGAGCAATTTTACTCTGCCTGATAGGTTGCTATGAGTTCAAATCTACTCAAAATTAGTGATTTTTATTAGTTTAAATGCTCAGCCTAAGCCCTTAAGCACTAGAACATATAAGTTCAATACAGCAGTTTGAGACAAAATATAACTTAAAGAATAAGATCATTCACAGGCATTAGGACTATGTAGGTGAAAATATAATAAAAATCTCATTTGCACATTGTAGATGTGCATAATAAAATTAATTTAAAAGTTTAAACTATTCAAATTTATTGTGTAAATTATTATAAAATTGTAAATATATATGAGTACATACTTTAGACATATTGTCCGGAGGAAACAGTCGGTGGAGAAGGATGTCATGCTGGGTAAGGTGGAGGGTCAGAGAAAAAGAGGAAGATCCCTAACGAGATGGATTGGCCAGGTGGCATCGTTGATGGACTCAAGTGTGGCAGCCGTAGTGAGGTTGGTCCAGGATCGGACATTGTTTCGTTCTGCTGTGCATGGGGTCGCTATGAGTCGGTTCTGACTCGATGGCACCTGACAACAACAACAGCATTTAATAGAATGCAAAATTTATATGTGGGTTGAATTTTAAAGTTTGTTGAAGTTTATAAATGCTTAATAAAATATACTACCATGTCTTGATGAGAAGCTCAATCTTTTAAAGTGGCAATTATTTTCATATATTTAGTGTAATTAACTTCCAAATCTACATGAGGTTTTATTTTTGGTGTTTTTAAATACATTTAAGTACGCTAGTTGTCAATTCACAAAAAAAATGATAAGAAGAGCTAAATCAAAACAAAACAAAATGGCAAAGAAGAATGAGAGTCCAACTCAATGGATATCTAAATTAGAAAACTCATATTTTCTTAAGGCACTGGACTAAACACAGGGTGAACTGTTGGTTCTGAATGGATTTCAAAATATGATATGGACATGGATTCTAGTATAAATAAAAACTATGTAATATACAAAAAACATGACTTTTCAGATAAGATAAAAAAAAATACAAAATGCAATAAATGTTTCTGATTTCTGGTAAATACATGGAGAATAAAAGAGAAAGACCATTTAGAGACACATATTTTTTAATCATGCTTTGCTTTATTGTGTTTAGTGATAGTACATGTAAGTTAGTGGTTTGTGGCATCATTACATGGAGCAAGTCTATCAGTGCCATTTTTCCAGTAGCATGTGCTTACTTCATGTCTCAGTCACATTTTGGTAATTCTTTTAATATCTGAATATTTTTCATGATTCTCTTTCAAAGTTAATTTTTTGTCTTGGATTAAGAATCCACTTTCATGAAAGCAGAACTCAAGAAATCAAACAACATTGAGAAAAACTGCTGCAAACAATCTCTTTAAAATGTTAAAGAGCAAAGATGTAACTTAGTAAATTCACATGTACCTGACTGGTATTTTTAATTGCCTTATATGTACAGGAAAACTCAACAATGTATAAGGAAGATTGGAAAATAATCAATGTATTTGAATTATGGTGTTGGTGAAGAATATTGAAAATACCATGGACTACCAGAACAAACAAATCTGTCCGGAAGAAGTGTTGTTAAGTGCTGTTGAGTCAGTTCCGATTCATAATGACCCTGTATAGGGTTCTGAGGAGCAGTTGGTGAGCTTGAATTTCCAACCTTGCAGTTCAAACAGATGTTGGAGTCCAGCACATTAACCCACAGCACCACACCATGACTCCAGCCAGAATACTTATTAGAAGCAAAGATTATGAGACTTTGTCTCACATACTTTGGACATGTTATCAGGATGGACCAGTCTCTGAAGAAGAACATCATAATAAATAAAGTAATGGATCAACAAAAAAGCCTAATGCAGTGGTTACAATGATAAACTCGAAGTTAACAATTGTAAGGATGGTGAAATACTGGCCAGTTTTGTTCTGCTGTATATAGAGTCATCAGGAATTGAATCCCATTGGAAGGTACCTAACAACAACATCGCATACGTAACAGACTACAGGGCCATGTAGTGCTGTGCATGCACTGCTGTTGTTAGGTGCCATCAAGTTGGTTCCAATTCATAGAAGCCGCACGTACAACAGAACAAAACACTGCCCAGCCCTTTACAGTCTTCACAATTACAAATGTGTTGGAGCCAATTGTTGGGTCACTGCGTCAATTCAACTCGTTAAGACTCTTCATCTTTTTTTCTCTCACCCTCTACTTCACCAAGCATGCTGTCCTTTTTTAGGGCTTGATCACTTCTACTAGCATGACCAAAGTACTTGAGATGAAG
>NW_006408932.1:765152-769496 GCF_000296735.1 Chrysochloris asiatica | reverse complement strand
GAAACCAGAAAAACAGTGCAACTTGCTTTATTGTGATATTCACTTTATTTAAGTTGTCTGGAATTGGATCCAAATATGCCTGTATGTAGAAATAATTAGGCATCATTGTTTATCAAAATGGAGTCCTGGTGTGGTGCTGTGGGATAAGGCGCTGGACCACAAATTAAGTTTGAACTACAAGTTCAGCAGTTCAAACTCACCAGCTACTTCTTGGAAACCCTACATAGGATCACTGTGAATCAGAACTGACTCACTGGCACTTAACAACAACAATGGAGAATAAAATATCCAAATCAAATTCTAAACCAAAATTATGAGATTATGTATTACACTCTTTTATAGTATAGAATATATTACTAATTTATTTTAGCATTTTCTGTATTTTTTTCTATGTGGGTTGAAACATATGTTTGAAAAAGGATAGTAAAGCTAGTCACCTTTCAGACTTTTGGGAGACCAAGTAAAAGATAATCTTTTTAATTTAATCAAATGTATATAAGAGAAGGCTGTAGGAGGACTTTAAAAATATCTTTTGGCATTTTATCTCTGGAAAAAGAGCTGCTTCATAGTATTTATTCATCTACATGGGTGTCTCTGAGTGAATTCCAAAGCAAAAATTAATGAGTGTTGAATTATCTGTCAACGGAGAAGATCATACTGATTATTTCATATAACTATAAACTATCAGACTGAAGTTTTTGAAACTGAAAATAATGTAATTATAGAGTTTTCTAGTGAAGACTATTCAAGACTTATTTTGCATATCAATCAATTACATATTTGAAAGAAATGTTTCATTGTTCTTTCATAACAATGTTTTAACTGAAAAAAGAAACTTCATTATCTGAGGAAATATGAAGTCTGTCTCACATGAATGGGGCCCTGTCTTTTACTTCTAAGCCTAGTCAGGATCTGAAAGTGTTTGCTACTTTAGGTTTTTTGAAATATATTTCTCTAATTATATACTCTGGTCATTCCAAGTTTTTGAATCATATCTTTTTTTTTTTTTAATAAAAGAAATATGCAAATGTTTCACTGAGTCATTTTCAATTTACATTAGCTATAAAATATATTAGGAAGGATAAAAGTTATACTTCAAGGTTATTTAATTTTTCACATTTTCTTCTTTCATATTTATTTTCCTGACCTATTATATTTCTATATTAGGTGTCATTGTATCTTTTTACAGAATAGAAGAAGCCTGATTTATTGGGTTGTATCTTTTTCCAGACTTAGATAGTAGTAGTGCAACTGCATCAATACCAAACCCATTATATATTTCAATGTGATTGTGCTGTACTTGGAATCATTGAATGACCTAAATTTATATATAATACAGTATCCAGGCATCATCTAACACACAACATTCCACTGACAGATGAATTGTGGCTAGGCATGAGGTTCATTACCCAACAATTGGACTGACTGGGAAGAAAAGCCTAGAGATCTACTTCTGAAAATCAGAAAATGAAACTTGATGGATAACAATATTGTAATCAGCAACCAAACATGGATAGAGCTAGACTGGGTAGTGTTTTATTCAATTGTGCATGGGGTAGCCATGAATAAGGGCACACTTCATGCCACCTACCAGCAACAGCAAAGCATCTTGGGTATTTTTCAGTTTGAATATAGGAAAATATCAGTGTTCAGACTTCACACAGATAGATATTATCAGAGTTTCGACTGGAATATAAGTGTCTTGTATCTATCACTGGTGATGAACTAAATTCCAAATACATTAGCCAAACTATATAATATTAGCCAAGGTTTTGATACTTGAACTGGACTGTAACATTGTTGTTGTTAAGTACCATTAAGTCAGTTCCAACTTATAGGGACTCTGTATAGGGTTACCAAAGAGTCGCTGGTGGACTTGAACTGCTGACCTTTCTGTTAGCAGACCAGTGTTTATCCTACAGTGCCACACTAACACTCCAATTAATGTTAGAAAGGGAAAATAGTCAGAAATTCATAATTCATTCCAGCTCCTTGAAAAGTATACATAAATCTTCATGCTCATCTCCATTTCCAGCCTAACTTCTGCTTTGTTATTGTTAAGTGCCAACAAGTCAGTTCTGACCCATAGTGACCCTGCATAGGGTTTTTGAGGAGCAGCTGGTGAGCTTGAACCACCAACCTTGCAGTTCAAATGCCTTTGCAGTCTGGCACATTAACCCACAGCATCACACCAGGACGTGGTTACTTTTTGAAGCAGGTGCTCGACCAGCCTTAGAGGATCTTAGGCTTCATCTGAGAATATACCACAATGATGAAGCCTGTTATAGAGGACATATGACCTCCAAGTCCAATGACGCCAGAATTGGTCTTATAGACCCCCAGCTGGTCCAAAGGGTTCAGGATATCACTAAAGTTCTTCGCCGTGTCCTAGAACAAGGGAGGGTGTGTTTAAAAGGATCAGAACAAGAGAAGAAGAAAGGACTGGAGACACTGTGCACAAGAGGATTCTGGGATGGTGATTTCTTCTGCTTTTCCCTGTTCTGTGTAACCTTTTCCATCTGCAGGGAGATTTCATACAGATCTCAGCAGGAAACAATAGTAGTGGTGGGCAGCCCACATTGGCCATTTCTCTTCGTTGATGCCAGAGGTGAGTCCTATGCTTCTCATAAAGAGGATGGTGTCAGAGGTTAAATAAACTACACGGCTTAAACTGGCAAATGCTAGGCATAATTGGGGCACCAGGTTGTTATTGTTGTTATTATTTGCCGTGGAGTCGGTTCCGACCCATAGCAACCCTATACAGGGTTTCTGAGGCTGTAAATCTTTACGGGAGCAGAAAACCTCATCTTTCTCCAGCAGAACAGCTGGTAGTTTCGAACTGCTGACCCTGAGGTTAGCAGCCCTACACTACCAGAGCTCTTAGGGCACCAGGTTAGTGGCATGAATACTATGCTGAGTCGCCTTTACAGAATGTACCATATTTCCAGCGCTCACATTGAAGACCAGGTTCTTCAGCTTCGTTACCAATTCCTTCTCTTTGCCAGCTTTAAGCTCTAACAAAAATCTAAGAAATATGTATTTGTATTGAATGACTTTGAAGATTCAGTCCCTGCCTTGGATCTGGTTGGAAAAGTGAACGGAGTTGTCGCTGGAACTCAGGACAGGAGTTGCACTGGGACCAGTCAGCACATGGGTACAACTCCCATCCCCGGGGAAGAAATGGTCCAAACTGGGCCTTAGGGGCTAAGTCTCTCTGTCTCTGTGGGAGCAGGTGTAATTTGGGTCAAGGACTTGGTGAAATGGAAATACACTGTAAAAATAGGTTCTAAAAATATATTTCACCTACTAAATACGTGTTGATATAAATGTCCCCAAGAATTTATTTTCTGAGTAAATTATTAGCAAACTAACTGATGACATCTACTACTGGGTTCATACTATATAAAGGGTGCTGCTCAAAACTTATTATCTATGCTCTTCAAATTCCTAAGAGATAGGATTCATTGTTTGCCCACTACACCACAAAAATCAAGAATTCCTTCAACACACATGCTAATTAGGATAGCCAAGATAGGATATTTAAGTTGTAGAGATTATGTTTTTAGAGAGTTATACTGCTGATAGCCAAATAATTTTTGGAATGTCTAGGAAAATAAGTCTTTGATATTTTATCATATTTTAACTTTGTTATTTTTGTTGCTGAGTCAGTTCCTATTCTTAGTGACACTGTATATAGGACTTTTAAGGAGAAAATTTTCAATTAGTAATCCAGTGCTTATCCTATAGTGCCACACCAGGACTAAAATATTTAATATTACCAGGAGTCCTGGTGTGGCACTGTGGGCTAATGCATCAGACTGCAAAATCACTTGAACTGCAAGGTCTGTGGCTCAAGCTCACCAGCTGCTCCTTGTAAACCCTATACAGGTTCCTTTGGGTCAGAAGTGACTTGACAGCACTTAACAACAACAACAGTGTCCATTGGGAAGTCTTGGTGTTGTGATGTAGGTTAATGCACTAAATTGCAAAGGCATTGAATTGCAAGGTTGGTGGTTAAAGCTCACCAGCTGCTCCTTATAAACTGACTCAACATCACTTAACAACAACAACAGTGTCTACTGGAGTCCTGGTGTGGCACTTTGTGTTAATGTATCGGACTGAAAGTTCAGTTTGAACCACAAGGTTGGAGGTTCAACCTCACCAGTCAGTCACTGGAAACCCTACATAAGGTTGCTCTGAGATGAAACGGACTTGATGACACCTAACAGCAACAAATTGCTTGAACTCTGTGACAAATATATTTGAATTCTGTAACAAATATGAAGGTATGTTTGGAGGTTCGGAGGGTTTATACCTGGAGAATTTGCAGGAGAATCCAGAAAT
>NW_006408932.1:698261-733734 GCF_000296735.1 Chrysochloris asiatica | reverse complement strand
AAAAATTCATGAAGAAATTTTACTATATTTTAATTACATTTTCCATGAATTTTATGATGCACCCTAGTACACTTACCTTAGTTTTATTAGAGTGCCTACAGAAAACCGGAAACAATTACCTGCTGTGAGATGAAAATAAAAATATTTTCAAGTCAGGACTAATATCAAATTTAAACAAAAGTCAAGTAGATATCTTGCCAAATAGTTCAAAGATTTTCAGCAAGCTTATGAGAATGTTGCCCTACAGAAGACAACCAGTTTAGGTGGATTGAGTAATTTAAAGAAACTTGGAAATAACTCAGAGAATTCAAGGCAGAGGGATAGCAAAGAAAGTTAGGGTATCTATTTTTTGAGATTCCAAAAGGGTGATCTTGATAGATTTTTTTCAAAGGATACAGGACCACTGTGGGGACTTATTGTGAAGATATTTTAAGAAAATTGAAAAGTACATTGGTGTGAAAAAGTTCAGGAAATTTGCATCAACATTTTTTTTTGTTTCCATTCATGACAATGAACCTGTTCACCATACAAGGATAAGAAAGCCTGTCCTAAAAATATTTCTCCAAGAAACCCTATCTACATTATAGTCCTGCTCTTACCTATTCAGCCTTCTTTCTGTTTCCCATACCCAAGTGATATTTAAAAGGATCACAATTTAAATACCTCAAGGATTCCAAACTGCCATTTTGATAAGGTGTAAATCAAAGAATGCAGAATTCTTCAGGGAAGGGTTGGAGAGATGAGACACAATGTTCAGAAATGTATAGACCTAGATGGAGGATATGTGAAGGAACAATAGCTTCACATTTTTTATGTTTTTGCTTAATGAAATTTTCTATGATTTTCTAACAATAAATTTTTGCTTATTATAGTCTATAGTAATTCCCTCTGTTACTAATTGTTTGAGATATTCATAAATAATGAGCATGTATTTTTTTTATTCTTTAAATTTTGTCACATAATGCAAAAAAAGATTCTTACAAGGTACTATGGATTGAATTGTGTCCAAACAAAAATGAATGTTTGTTGTCAATCCTAACCTCTATGCATGTAGTTAGTTTATAATTCCATGCAGCTATGGCTTGAATTGTTTTGTTCATGAGGCATGATTAGTGTAGGGTGTGATTTGAATCAATCTCGAATAATATATTTAAAAAGCAAATCAGGACAAGCAAACAAACTGAGATGAGAGAAAAGTGAGTCAAAGCCACGAAAATATCACTCAGGAAAATAAGTTCCAAGAGACAAGAACTGTCTGGAGAAAGAAAGTCCTCCCAAAGAGTTGCACTCTGAAGTCTGGTTCTAGCTTTCTTAAAAAAAGAGAAAGTCTCCATTATCTTAGAGAATACACATGGCAGTAGCAATAGAACAGTGAGGTTAAATGCCCTCTGGTGAGGCTTTTGAAAGCAAACATGAGTTTGTTGTTGGATAATGGAAGAAATGTGGTGCTTTTTTTATGCAGTGGTAAAGAACTTGTCTGAATTATCTTCAAATTTTTAGTGGAAGGTTAAACTTGTAAATGATGAATTTGGGTATCTGGCTGAGGAGATTTCTAAACAAAATCTTAAAGCAGCCACGGGATCTCTCCTTGTTGTTTTTAGTAAAATGTTGGAGGAAAGAGATGGACATAAAATAACCTGTGCAAAATGAAAACAATTCTTAAAGATTTGGAAACTCTGTTTTACAAACTAGGGAAATATGTCCTAGAATTTTTGTCAAGGACATAACTATACAATATTTTGTCAAATAGATTAAGCCTATGACTGATGGATCTACCCAACTACTATAGCAAAAAAAAGTCAGCTTAGCCTGAGGGGAACAGAAAAAGAACAAAATGAGAAAATGTTCTCTGTCTTTTGGAATTGTGTAGGTAGGAAACTTGTCAAAGGAGCTACATCTGTGGTCCCCCAGGAAAGACAATAAACAATACCTGCAGCAGTAAGAGATCAGTAGAACACTTGGAAGAAACACTGGAGGAAGAGTAGCCTCAGTCTCAAAAAGTGAGATAATGGCCTCTAGGGTGTCAAAGTGTAAAACCAGGGCCTCCTAGGTTTCATAGAATTAAATTTTCTCCAACTGGACTCCATAGTGCATGGCTGCCATTCAGTTTGGTCAAGAGATTGGAGCTGCTGTCCAAAGCTGAGGGTGAGGGCCTGTCAGGCATAAGGAACAGAAGAATAAAACATGTCAAGGCCAACAAAGTAGAGTTGCCCCTTGGATAGAATAGGAGAATAAGACTACCCAAAATAAAGGGAGCAGAGTAACCATGCTAGTGGGTCTGGAAATCAGAGCTGAAGGATTTCCATACAGAAATCAGATAATATGGTCAGAACCTAGAGTCTGGAGGCAGAGCCATAACCAAATGATCCCAAAAATCAGGATTATTTTGAAATCTTGAGAGCTAATGTTAATTGTTCTGCTGAATTTTAGACTAGCTTCATGTCCATTGTACCTTCTTCCCCTCTATTTTTTCCCCTTAACATGTAATCAGTGTGTATACCTGTGTCTGTTTCATCATTGTATTTTGGCAACAGATAACTTTTATTCTATATTTCACAGGTTCTCAGATGAAAAGGACTTTTGCCCAAGGATGGAATATGCCTAATGTCTCACCCATATTTGTTTAAGATGGTTTTGAAATGATATTTTGACCTTGGAGTTGATTTAAGCCTATTGGGATTATATAATGGAGTGAAGAACATGAGTTTTGGGGCCAAAGGGTTGAATGTTATGGATTGAATCAAACCAAATCAAGCCCAATGCCACTGAGTCAATTCCAACTGGTAGGCTTGAATCTATGACCTTATGGTTAGTAGTTCAATGCTTATCCTACAGCACAACACCAGAGTTCCATATGGGTTGGATACTATCATCCAAATATATGTATTGTACATCCTATGCTCTATAATTATTAAAATTCTATTTAAAAATGGGTTGTCTTTTCTATGTTAATGAGACAAAATTAGTGTAAGGTGTGATTTGAATAATTTCTTACAAAATACTAAGAGAACAGATTAGGAAAAGCAAGCAAACAGAGAGGGAGAACGAATGTTACATGAATATTATCCAAGACAAGGAGTGTAAAGAGACAAGGATCTTCCTACATAGGCAGCATAAAGACAAAACCTTCCCCTGGAACTGACACCCTAATTTCAGACTTTCTAAATGTGAGAAAATACATTTCTACTTGATAAAGCCATCCACCTATGGTGTTTCTGTTTTAATTGCACTATGTAACAAAGACACAAGACAAATCATATCTGAAACTATTGAAAGGAAAATTGATGTGATCAAGTATAATAAATGGAATCACATTTAGTATAATGTAATTATTTCAAATTAGAGGAACTACATGTTGGGTACATAGGTTTTCAATTGAGCAAGAATATTCTTTTATTTTTCAATTGGGCAAGTAATATACCATAATTGAATAATGTAACAGCATAAATGTCTGAAAGTAGAGCAGAAGAGGACAAAAATATGCCATAAAGGGAGATTCAGATTCTAAAATATGTCGAGTAATATTCAAAATAATGCCTCATCTCCTCCCCTTGGAGGAGTAAATAAGATGCGACGATAGCTACCCAAATATTTTCACCAGTTTTGTGCATCATTTTATTTTGATACATGGAATCTGTTCTGTGAGAAATTAATGGTTATAATCAATGATATTATTATATTTATTTAATCACATCACAGTAAAGTAGTTGAATTTGTCAATTGTTGTTGTTAGGTGCCATTGAGTAGGTACCCACCCATAGTGACCTTGTGCACATCAGAAAGACCCACTGCCTGATCCTGGGCCAAACTCTAATCATTGACATACTTGAGCCCATTCATGCTGCCACTTTGCCAATCCATCTCACTGGAAGTCGTTCTCTTTTTCTCTGACCCTCCACCTTACCAAACATAATATCATTCTCCAGCGATTGGTCCCTCCTGACAAAATGTCCAAAGTATGAAAGATGAAGTTTGGCCATTCTGGCTTCCAAGGAACACTCTGGCTGCACTTCTTCCAAAACAGATCTGTTGGTTCTTTTGACAGCCCATTGCACTTCCAATATTCTCCTCCAACACTATAATTCAAAAGCATCAATTCTTCTACAGTTTTCCTTATTCACTGTCCAGCTTTCACATGCATATGAGGTTATTGAAAATACCATAGCTTGGGTCAGGTGCACCTCGGTCCTTAAGCTGTAATCTTTGCTCTTCAATGCTATAAAAAGGTCTTGTGCAGGAGATTTGCCTAATGCAATATATTGTTTGATATTTTGATGGCTGCTTCCATGAGTGTTGATAGTTGATCTAAGAAGAATGAAGTCCTTGACAACTTCAATCTTTTCTCTGTTGATAAGAATGTTGTCCATTGGTCCAGTGGTGAGGATTTTTGTGTTCTTTACATTGAGATACAATCCATACAGAAGGCTGTGCCCTTTGATCTTCATCAATAAGTATTTTAAGTCCTCTTCACTTTCAGAAAAGCATACCGCAGGTTGTTAATGCATCTTCCTCCGATCCTGATGCTACATTTCTCTTCGTATTACCCAGCTTCTCGAATTATTTGCTCAGCATACTGGTTGAATAACTATGGTGAAAGAATACAACCTTCTTGCACAACTTTCTTAATTTTAAACCATTCAGTGTTCCCAAGTTATGTTCAAGCAACTGCATCTTGGTCCAGGTACATATCCTCATGAGCACAACTTCACAATGTTGTCCATAGCTTGTCATGATCCACACAATTGAATGCCTTTATGTAGTCAATAAAGCACAGACAAACATATTTCTGGTATTCTCTGCTTTCAGCCAAGATCCATCGGACATCAGCAATGATATCCCTGGTTCCACATCATCTTCTGAATCTGGCTTGAACCTCTGTAAGTTCTTTGTCAATATATGATTGTAGCCATTTCTGTATTAGCTTTAGTAAAATTTTACTCACATGGAATATCAAAGAGATTGTCCGATGATTTCTGCATTTCATTTGGTCACCTCCCTTTGGAATGGGCACAAATATGGATCTCTTCCAATCAGTCATCCAGATAGTTGTTTTACAAATTTCTTGGTATAGATGAGAGAGTGGCTCCAGTGCTGCCTCACTTTATTGAAATACTTAAATTTTATTCCATCAGTTCCTAGAGGTCTGTTCTTTGCCAATTCCTTCAATGCACCTTGGATTTCTTCCTTCAGTATCATTGGCTCTTGATCACATGTTATTTCTTGAAATGGTTGAACATCAACCTTTCCTTTTGGTATAGTGACTTTGTAATTCCTTCCATCTTCTTTTGATGCTTTCTGCATCAATCAAAAATTTTCCCAGAGAATCTTTCAATAATGAAAGTCAAGGCTTGAATTGTTTCTTCAGTTCTCCCAGCTTGAGAAATTCTGAGTGTGTTCTTCTTTTTTGGTTTCTGACTCCAGATCTTTGCACATTTTATTGTAGTATTTGACTTTCTCTTCTCAAGCTGACCTTTAAATTTTTCTTTTCAGCACTTGTACCTACTCATTTATTCCATTTGCTTTAGCATCTCTATGCTGGAGAGCAACTTTCAGTGTCTCTTCTGACATCCATCCATTTTGACCTTTTCCTTCTTTCTTGTCTTCTTAATGACTTTTTGCTTTCTTCATATATGATGTTCTTGATGTCATCCCACAACTCTTCTGATCTTTAGTCTTTAGTGTTTAATGTATTGAATCTGTTCTTCAGATGATTTCTAAATTCAGGTGGGATGTATTCAGTGTCATATTTTGGCTCTCATGGACTTGTTTTCATTTTTTACAGGTTCCTCATGAACAGAAGTAAGTGTTCTAGAATACCCATTCTTTACAATGTTATCGATAGTTTGTCATGATCCACACAGTTGAAAGCCTTTGCATCATCAATAACATGTAAATAAACATCTTTCTGAGGCACTTACTCATATTTGCCAAGAAATTTGTACGAAAGCTACCTGGGCAACTAATTGGAAGAGATCCATATTTGTGCCCACTCCAAAAAGACACAACAAACAGAATGTGGAACTCCCCAGACAATATCATTAATATCACATGCCAGTAATATTTTTCTAAAGTTAATTAAACATTGACCGGGAGCTGCCAAAGGTTCAATCCAGATTCAAATGAGGACATGGGATAAGTATTATCATTGTTGACATCAGAAAGACTTTGGCTGGATGCAGAGAATACAGGAAAGAAATTTTTCGTGTTTTATTGATTTCTTCCCTCAATACCATGAGCTCTTGATCATATGCTATCGCTTAAAATGGTTGAACATTGTCCATTTGTTTTTGGTACAGTGACTATGTATATTCTTTCTATAATCTTTTAATGCTTTATGTATCTTTCAATATTTTGCACCTAGGATCTTTCAGTATTTCAAAAAGACAGAAAGAATGCACAGTCACTATACCAAAAACAAATGGACATTATTCAATCATTTCAAAAGATAGCATATGATAAAATCCAATGATACTGAAGGCAGTAGTCCAAGATGTACTGAAGTTATATGAAAGCAAAGAACAAGGTTTTAGAAATGGGTGGAATACAAATTCAACACAGGAGGCACTCACTCATTCATCTATGCAATGGAATTTGGAATACAGCTGTCTGTTCAACAGATTGAAAGAGATCCATGCTGGTGCCCATTCCAAAGAGAGGTGACCCAATGGAATGCAGAGATCATTGGACAGTGTCATTAATATCACATGCAATTAATAAACAAAACCAGAGAAGATTTGATGCATGTGAGTTATGGTGTTGGATAAGAATATTAAAAGTAACATGGTCTGCCAGAAGAACAAACAAATACGTGTTGGAATAAATACAGCCAGAATGTTCCTTGGAACACAAGATGGCCACACTTTGCCTCTTATATTTCAGATATATTGTCAGGAGGGACCAGTTCCTGGAGAAGATCATCATACTAGGTAAAGCGGAGGGTCCATGAAAAAGAGGATGACCCCTAACAAGATGGATTGACACAGAAGCAGCAGCACTGGACTCAAGCTTTAACAGTGATCATGAGGATAGCTCAGGATTGAGGGTGTTGCCTTCTGTTATTCATGAGTAGGAACCGATTTAATGGCACCTGACAGCAACAGAGTGTGGAGCTGTAGGATAATGTGTTGGACTGCAAAGTTGGCTGGAACATGAAAGTCAGCAGTTCAAGCTCACTAGCCTCGCCTCAGAAACCATATATAGCATCGGAGCTCTGGTAGCGTAGTGGTTACGAATCGGGCTGCGAACCTTAAGGTCAGCGGTTCGAAACTACCAGCCGCCCCGTGGTAGAAAGATGAGGCTTTCTACTCCCGTAAGGATTTACACCCTCGGAAACCCTGTACAGGGTCGCTATGGGTCGGAACCGACTCGACGGCACTTAACAACAACAACAAATGAATCAGAATTGACTTGATGCCATTTAATAACAACAGGAATGGGAAAAGGGAGGATAAATCACTAACTAGAGAGTGGGCTCATTAGCTCAGATTAAAGGGAAGGCACAAAAAACAAACAAGCAAGTAAAATCTTTGTGGAGGAATTTTTTTTTTTTTTTTTTTAAAGTGCAGTATTGGAAACCCTATGTGACAGTTCTGCTCTCTCCTAAAGTCCCTGTTAGTTCAAATTGACTCTGTTGCAAATGGCTTGTTTTTTGAGTGGTGCAACAGTTAATGTGTCTGCCTGCTAACTGTAAGTTTCTAGGTCCTTGTTCAGAGATGCATCTCTGAAGGAATTTATTATTTGCTTCCAATAAATAAGTCACTGAAAATCCTATGACACAGGTGAAATTATCATGAATCAAAACTCACTCAAAAGCAACTATCTCTAGTTCAGTATTTGGTATTTATCTTTTTACCATAGTAACTAAACCTGTATGCTGAGCAAATAATTAAAAAATTGAACTACAATGTTAAGTCAAAACCATAGAAACCTTTATTTTAAAAATATTAAAATGTAAAGCTATTGTTTCTTGATATATCCTTCCTCTAGACCTATTTACTTCTGAAGACAATATGTCCATCTTATTAAGAGACTCCAAATTCCTTTAAGATTTGATATATTTCATATTAGATTCATTTGTTGGTATTCAATATTCTTTTTATACAATTGTACCAAAAATATGTTATATTCTGAAATGAAAAAAAAAAAAAAAAACTAAGCTATAAGTATTGTAACAATGTATATTTTCATATTACTCCTAATCTTTTGGGTAATATGGCTAGAACTCTAGATGCTAATAAGGAACCCTGGTAGCATAGTGTGTTACTACTTGGGCTGCTAACTGCAAAGGCAACAGTATGAATCTACCAGTGTCTCCACTGGAAAAAGATGAGGTTTTCTGATCCTGTAAATATTTACAACCATAGAAAGCCTATCCAGGGGTTGCTATGAGTTGAAAATAACTTGACAGAACACAATTAGCACCAACACTGTGGATGTTTATGAAAATTTTCATATAATAAATTCTTTTTGAGAAATTTGTAATGCAAGAAAGACAATGTTTATATTAATTAGAAATCCTGGATACATGTTGGAAAATCTCCTTTTTATCTCAATAATTTCTACATTGACTCTCAACTATAAAACTAGAATGACTATCTAGTTTTGCCTTGCATCATTTTTGCAAGATTAATGATGGTATGTAGTCCCTAAAAGCTAAACAAATATTTTGATACTTCTTGTCATTTTCATTGGGAAATAGTTTCTCAAATTTCCCACTGAAATTATGTTTAAAGTTATTTTGAAGAGCACATTCAATTACCTCCTAAAATAAAAAGATGCATGTGCAGTTAGTTCATCAAATTAAAAACAAAAAACATAAAAAACCTCATTCAGAGAAACTCTTGATGCATCAATAACCAATGTGTATAATAAATTGTCTATTTGCATCAGTAAAAATTAATAATTGTTAGTATATGTGAATTAAAACTACTTTCCCATCTAGTATATTGCTTTGGTTGGTTATGTGTCATGGTGTCAGTTCTGACTCATAGCAATGCTGTATAGGGTTTCCGAGACTTATTTTGCTAGATATGTGTCTTCTTTCTTAAAGATATATTTAGCATTAAGGAATGGAATTAGAAATTAGACATTTATTCTCTCTGCATGTCCATCTGTCTATTTATCTCTTGAGCATATGAGGTTAATAGCAAAGCTCCTCTCTAATCAAAAGTTGATAAAGTGACAAATGTGCTGTATCCAACTGACAAGTTGAAGATAGAAAAGGTTAATATAGAAAACCAAGAGAAAGAATAACTTGTTTTACCCGCTAAATCACCTGCTGAAGATGAGAAAGACCTTTGTCCCCAACCTGGAATGAAATCAGGTGAGAGCAATCTATAATAGGGTCAGCCAATATTGTGAAAAAATGACATTCCTTCAACATATCTGTATCTCTTCCTAATCTATGCATTTGCCTTCTTTACCTATATTATGCTGCATCAAAATCTTCCTCTTCTTCAGTCTAAATTCTTGCCTTCTGTGCTTCCACTTGCTTGGCTAATGTTTCCTTAGCGATTCAAAAACGAATCACAATAAACCCATACACTCACAATAGGAGCTAAAAATACATTTTAATTCAATGAATGGAGCTAAGAGGGCTGGAAAATAACAATGATGGTATGTCATAAAATATGCAGATTTAAAGCTACTCACAGAGGAGAGATAATTATTTGTCCAGTTTAAGTGAAACTATAGCAACTCGGCCTTTTTTATTGCTGAATTTAAGTTTTAACCAATAAACTAAAAAAGAGATAAAAGACTTTTTTTAGCGGAAATTCAATTAAGTCTCTCATTTCAATCAAAGATAGTTCTATGCATTTTTAAATGAATACGATTTTAATGTTTTAAATTTGGAGTATTCTCTGTTATGTAAGAAGTTGCATTAAAAGGAAAAATGCAAAATTTCTAGAAAATTGTAAGACATTCTTAATTTAATGCAGCATTGTACTAGAGCACAATGGAATACATTCTTATCAAAAACAGTCTTACAATTTAAATCATGAAACAGCAATATAATTAAAGTCAGGGTGCTTTAAAAAAGAATTTGTCTTCTTTTACAGGGTAAGGGATCCTTTGAGAAACAATCTCAAAGGCAAATCATGCCATAAAATCAAGACAAGAAAGTTTGGGCTCAATTAGGAAAAGTAGGCGATTTGAAAATTTTCTCCTATGTCATTAGAAAAACACGCAAAATATTTTTGTGTGAAAATTTTGTATTTATGTGAGGACATTTTTTAAAGGATCTCCCTCAGATCACCAATATGATCTTTACTTTGTCTAAGACACTGAATTTTGTGACAATGTCTTTTTCATAAAATGATAGAGATGTAAGATTAATAGAGATGATGCATTTTTAGCACAAGGCCTACCACGTGTTCCACAATCAACGAGAGGAAGTCATAGCACAAAATGTTAAGAACTGGGCTACTTACCAAAAGGGTTGCACTTCAAATCCACACAGATACACATCAGAAGAACAGCCACAGCCAGTGGAGATTGTTTGAAGTGTACTTTTTAAAAAATGAAATAGGTCGTTTTTCATTCCCCCTCATTAATGTAGTTGTAATTTTTCCAGTGATTTGAATAATGTGCCATAAAAACTAATGTGTCAATCAAACTACACTGATGAGCTCAGATGCAGGTGAGAGAGAGATTGAGGGAGAGTGAGAAGAAAATAATATTTAGAAAATTATTATTACTAAATGGCTAATAAAACCAATTTATGAATACCAACATATGACCTTGGACACATCCCACCTGAATTTAGAGATCATCTCAAGAACAGATTTGGTGAATTAGGCACTAAATACTGAAGACCAGCAGAGTTGTGGGATGAATGACATCAAGAACATCATATAGGAAGAAAGAAAAAGTTCTTTAAGAAGACAGGAAAGAAGAAACAAACCAAAATGGATGTAAGAAGAGGCTCTGAAACTTGCTCCTCAGATTAGAGATGCTAAAGCAAATGTAAGAAATAAGAAGAGCTGCATATAAAATTTAAAAGAGCAACCCCCCCAAAAAAAGTCAAATTACAATGAAATGTACAAAGATACCTAGTTAGAAACCTAAAGACAAGAACATGCTCAGCATTTCTCAAGCTGAGGGACGTGAAGGAAAAAAATCAATCCTCAATTGCAATACTGAAAGATTTTATGGACAAAATATTGAATGATGCAAAAAGCATCAAGAGAAGATGGAAGAAATAAACCGAGTCACTGTACTAAGAAGAAATGGTTGATGAAAACCATTGTAAGAGCCAGCTAATGATGAAGAGCCAGTGGCACTAAAGGAAGAAGTTCAAGTTCACTGAAGGCATTAGCAAAGAACACGGGTCAGGGAATTAATGAAATTCAAATTAAAATCTTCCAACAAACTATGTAAAATTTTGAAGACAGCAACTGATTGTAAGAGATCCATATTGTGCACATTTCAAAGAGAGGTGACTTAACAGAATGCAGAAATAGGTGGATAATATCGTTAATATTGTATGCAAATAAAATGATTCAAAGATAATTAAAAAATGGCTGTAACCATAAGGTGACAGAGAACTCTCAGAGGTTCTAGGCAGAATAAGAACAAGGTATACAATTGCTAATGTCAGGTGGATCTTGGTTGAAAGCAGAGAATACCAGAAAGATGTTACCTATGCTCTAATGACTACTCAAAGGCTTTCAATTTTGTGGATCGTGACAAGCTATTGACAACATTGCAGAGTATGAGTATTCCAGAATACTCATGAGAAACCTGTACATAGACCAAGAGACAGTTTTTTGAACAGGACAAGGAGACACTGACTGGTTTAAAATTAGAAAAGGTATGTGCCAGTGTTGTATTCTTTCACCATACTTATTTAATCTTTATGCTAACCAAATAATTTGAGAAGCTGAATTATATGAACAAAAAGCATGACCTGAAGGAAAACTCACTAACAATGTGTGATATGCAGATGATACAACTTTGCTTGCTGAAAACAAAGAGGACGTAAAATACTTTCTGATGAACATCAAAGATCACAGCCTGTAGAATGAGTTGCTCTTCAATGTAAAGAAAACAAAAATCTTCACCACTGGAACAATGAACAACATACACATAAATGGAGAAAAGATTGAAGTTGTCAAGACTTCATTTTTCTCAGGTCAACCATCCACACTCAAGGAAGCAGCAATAAAGAAATCAAAAGATGTATTGCATTAGGTAAATCTACTGCACAAGACCTCTTTAAAGTGTTGAAGAGCAAAGATGTCAGTTTGAGGACCCAACCCACAGTATTTTCAATAACCTCATATGTGTGTGAAAATTGGGCAATGAATAAAGAAAGCCATAGAGGAACTGATGGATTTGAGTTGTGATGCTGGAGGAGAATATTAAAAATACCATGGGCCGGTAAAAGAACAAAGAAATCTATGTTGGAAGAAGTACAACCTTAGAAGTTCCTTAGAAACCAAGATGGCCACACTTCATCTCTCATACTTCAAACATATTATCAGAAGGGATCAGTGCCTGGAGAAGGACATCATATTTGGTAAAGTGGTTGTTGTCTTTAAGTGTCATTGAGTCTGTTCCAGGTAATAGCAACACTGCATAAGGGACTCAAGGAGCACCTGGTAAGTTTGAACTACAGGTTTGTAATTCAAGCCAAGCTTTTGGTCTACTGCTTCATCCCACTGCACCACCCCAGAACTCCTGGTAAAGTGGAAGATCAACAAAAACAGGACGATCACCCAGTGAGATGGATTGGGACAGTGGTATAAGCATTCAGTTCAAGTGTGGCAACCGTTTTGAGATTGGTTCAGAACCGGGCAGTTCTTTGTTCTGTTGTGCATAAATTCACTCTGAGCCATTACCGACTTGACACCACCTATCAACAACAGCAATAAAAGTTTTTGGATTAGAGATTAGTTTTTACTGGAAAGATATTTTTCCAGGCAAATTATTATGAATTTACTCTCCCCCTGGATTACAAGAATTGCTAATTTTCTGCTTAAAGGATTCAGAATATTAATATGAAATGCATGCTTTGAGGATTAAGCATCAAAGTTGCTATTCATTATTGAAATTAATCAATGGCTAAGGGACTATGCAGATTTCTTTTAGTAGAAAACATTAACTTTAAAGGAATAAACTGCTAAGAAATGTGACTAAATATGGCTATTATTTATTAAGTGTTTATAGTGTTATGGAAGTTTGACTTTGTTCTATGTAATTCAAGAATAAAATAAAACATTTTGCCATCAAAGTTATTTTACCAGGACTCTGATAAAATTTTAATTTATTGATGCTCTAGCTAATATTAATTGTTGTTGTTCCAACTCAAAGGGGACCCCTCTTGGGCTTAACAGAACTGTCCCATAGGGTTGCTAAGGCTGTAAACATTTGCAAAAGCAGACTGTTAACATCTTTCTTTCATGGAGTGGCTGGTGAGTTTAAACCACTAAACTTTTCATTAGCAACCTCATGCATTGACCACTGTGCCACAAGGGCTTCTTCAGTTTAAAGTACATCCACTTCTCACTTAACATGACTAGTTACCAAAGAACAGGTAATTATGCAAAAACTGGCATTATATGAAAATGAAGGTTGACCACATCACTGTACCCCCTCATCTATATTGTGAATCTCCAACTAGGTCCCTAATAAGATCACCTGTCACCACTACCTCCTTTTTACCCATGTTTCCTCAAGAGAGCTTGGCCCAGTTGCCATTTGCAGGGGAAGGACACCCAATTATCCAGAGCCAGGTGACCCAAGTGCTAACCTGTCTCCATCCTTGGTGTGTTCTCCCTCTCCTGCCTATAGTACAGTGTATGAACCATGCATATGTCAAAGGACATAGATGCTACAGGAGTGGTGCATACTGCCTACTGGGTCCGTCCCCCTGCCAACTGCTTGCACATGCATTTCTCAGCTCTTGCTAGGCAACCTAGCCTCTTATTACCCCATGTTCCCACGAGAATTAACAGTGCAATGCTTTCTCTGAGATCAGAATAGGCAGGCTCAGTCTTTTCCCATCACTTTAAACAGTAGATGCCCTTTGTCACTCATCTTCTGACTCTTTTCCCACTCAGATAGCTTTCCTGCTGTACAGTGTGGTCATCTGACACGGGGCCACATGCTATCTGGGCACTGGAGTGTCTGCCTTCGGGGTGCTCCTAACCACTACCAGGCCTATACCTGTCACCCTTCAGAGCTGAGTTCTGAGGCTAAACTCCAGGGTCTCACTTTCACCTTGGACTCAAGACCAGTCCACCTGTAGGATACTGGCTACTGCTGCCCAAGCTTCAGCACCTTCTAGGCACCCAAGACCCACTGGACAGTATCCTATCTCCACTGGTCCCACTCCAGCTTCCCCTCCACTCTGCATAGCACACCAGCATCTAAGGGAAACCACACACTCTGGCACTTCATAAGAAGTGAAATAAAATCTTTCTCCATGCATACAGGGTCAGAAATCTCAGTGATCCTTATTGCCCAATGCCATCATCAATGCAGCAAATATTTAGATGGTACTTTTTTTACTATTGGCATAAATGTGAAACATTGGATAATGAGATAGGCAGGAAGTGAGATATAAATGTATACTCTTCAATTTTGTGAGCAAAGAAATTATATATGCTTCAGTATTTTCCTTTCTTTATGTCTATGATTTTAATTAATAATGTATTTTAAGTTTATATTTTTATTTTCTTCTGTTTCATTGAACTTTCTTTCCACGGACTTTTAGTTTAATCTATAGGGGATCAAAGAGAAATAGATATCTTATGATCCAGCAATTCCTCTACTTGGTATTTACCCACAAGAAATATGAGCAATAACATAAGTAGATATACGCACACCAATGTTCATAGCAATACTATTCACAACAGCAAAAAGATGGAGACAGCCAAAGTGCCCATCAACTGAATAATGGATAAACAAACAGTTGTACATACACACAATGAAGTATTATGCTACTTTGAAGAATAACAAGTAAGCTGCAAGCAACCACATAATGTGGTTGAACTTTGAGGACATTATGTTGAGTGGAATTAGTCAGTCACAAAAGGAGAAATACTGCATAGGACCACTACTGTAAAAGTCTAAGAAAAATAACCCATACTAAAGGGGGAGGGGGGTTTGCTGGCTACTGGGATTTAGGGGGTGGGATGAGGGGAGGGAGGGGAAGGTGGAGCACAGGGAAGGGAATAGACACAGGATAGTTTGGGTGCTAGAAAGGGGGGCAATATACAAGAAGGGGGAGGTGAATGGAAGAACGAAGTAGACGGGAAAACAATTAGACAGGTTTGCATGGGCTAAGTGGGACAGAGGTAAATAATGATGTATGCACAACCTTGGAAAAACAGGGCTCTGAGTACAGGGATTAAGACATGTTTGGAATGGAGAAAAAGGGGAAAATAATGTTAAGATGCTTGGTTGTCTTTTGAATCTTGGTTTCCCTGGTATACCATTATAAAACAGACACTGGAGGGGGAGAGAAAACAATAGCCAGAAATATCACCACAGAAAGCTTATGTCCATTTTCAGCCTATAACTGATTGGGATATCTAATATTGGGCTACAACATGCCCAGTGAAGGTGGCTTCCTGTGGAGCCTCTGCATTACAAAAGACCATAGGTGGAGTCCTGAACAGCGTCTAGAATCTTCAGAGGTGGGAAATCTCCACTTGAAAAGACAAGCAGACCAGCCTGGAATGGCTAGAAGAACAGAAGATATTTCTTGAAAGAAAGACCTACAGGAAAAATACAAAACAGTAACAGCAGACTGACTGATTACTGTAAGAATAATCAAGTTGCTTGCCCAGGATACCTCAAGGTAAGTGGTTGGGTCCCCTCAGAGCAAACCCCCTTCCAAGACTAAGACTCAATGGGATTACACACTCTGATTGGTTATCATATTTGTCACAAATAAGGGGAAGTGAGGGAAAAACAGCAATGAAGCTGTGAGCTAAGACCTACAACATTCAACAGACTCCTGTGAACTTGGACTTGGTTGGCCAGTAAGTGTTGCAAGACCTGGGGACTCTTGGGTCCAGAGTCAGAGACATAACCACAGAGGACTAGAGTGGAAAGTGAAGCATCCGGCTGATAAGAAGAGACGGCATATGCACAAGAACATCCACAATTGCACATAATACCCACTTGACCTGGCTTCAATGACTGGATGATCAGAGCTCAACTAGAAGAAGAAAGAAGAGGGAAAAAAAGAGTAATTTAATACAAATTTATGAACTTTACCTACACCTATGGATGCAGTAGCTCAAAAGAGGGAAAAATCTTTACAACGAGGATCATTCCACCTCTTCCATACACAGAGTAGACAGGTATGGGAACTTGGACATTGGCTACTCAAAATGGGGGGGGGGCAGGGAGGGGCTTCAAAAGCAAGAAGTGAGTGGCTTACAAGCTTTCAAGAAGGAATCTAGATCCAAAGAGCGTGGAGGAAGGTAGAATCTCCACTGAGTAGTATCCAATCTGTCTAGGCGGGGCTGATGAAAGGAAATGCAGATAGGTCTCTTGTGATACATTAGTGAATAATTGTTATCAGAACTGATTGTGAGGGCTGGAAATGAAAAGGCAGACATTTGTAGCAAGGAGGGGAGTGATTAGACTTTGCAGTGTAGGAGCAGAGGTCCCTGGGTATATCAAGAGAGAAGAGCGGAGAGCGGGACCCTATCCAGAGAAGCAGTGATGTCATAGATGGAGGCAGAGACGATGATGTGGAGAGATAGAGCGGCTGGGGACTTTAGACCAAGAAAGGGAGAGGGGCTGCATGCTGACAACTGGGGAGGCAGGCTTGCAGGGTATACCCTGTGGGTGGTTGTTGATGTATTGAGGAGATTGTAACCATGGCAATGAAATGATATACGATAGGATGAATGTAAAGCTAATGTTCTCCCATGTAAGCTACCACATAATTCACAATAAAACATTTAAAAAAAAATTAACAACAAAGTAGAGAAAAAGCAAAATGAAAATTTAAAAAAAAAAAAACAACAACTCATAATACATAAAACAATTAAATGGTATGATCCACAAACATAAACTTGGTCAGAGAATCCAGACTTTCAAGAAATAAGAAAGTGGTAGTGGTTGTATGACACCAAGTCTGTTCCATCTCATAGCGACCCTGTATAGGGTTTCCAAGGCTATGAATCTTTATGGAAGAAGAAAGCCTCATCCTGCTCCCACATAGTGATTGGTAGATTCAAACTTATGGCCTGGAGTTAGAAAACCAAAGGAAAGAAAATGCTCAGAACTTCTCAAGCAGAAAGAATTGAAGAAACAAATCTCAAGTCTTAACTTGTAATATTGAAGTTACTATGAGCAAGGTTACTATGTTTTGGAAGAGGTATAGCTAGAGTGCTCCTTGAAAGCCACGATGGCCAGACTTTGTCTCTCATACTCAGACATATTGTCAGAAAGGACAAGTCACTGGAGAAGGATATCGTGTTTGGTAGTGGAGGGGTGGAAAAAAAAGAGGCAGACCCCCCAACCAAAAAGGAAGAACATGCTCAGCATTTCTCAAGTTGGGGGAACTGAAGAAAAAATTCAAGCCTCAACTTTCGTTATTGAAAGATTCTCTGGGCAAATTACTGAATGATACACAAAGCATCAAGAGAAGATGGAAGGAATACACAAGAGTCACTGTACCAAAAGGAAATGGTTACTGTTCAACCATTTCAAGAGGCCGCCAACCTCAAGGTCAGCAGTTTGAAACTCCCAGCGGTTCCGCGGAGAAAGATGAGGCGTTCTGCTCCCGTAAAGATTTACAGTCTCAGAAACCACGTACCGGGTTACTATGAGTTGGAACCAACTTCACGATACTTAAAAACATCAATATGATCAAGAGCTAATGATACTGAAGGAGGAAGTCCAATGTGCATTGAAGGAATTGGCAAAGAAAAAGGCACCAGGAATTGATGGAATAAAAATTGAAATCTTTCAAGAAAGTGAGTCGGCACAGGAGGCACTAACTTATTTCTGCCAAGAAATTTGGAAGACAACTATCTGGCCAACTGATTGGATGAGATCCGTACGTGTGCCCTTTCCAAAGAAAGGTGAACCAACAGAATGCAGAAATCATTGGACAATCTCTTTGATATCCCATGTGAGGAAAGTTTTGCTAAAGGTAACACAGAAATGGCTACAATCATACATTGACAGAGAACTTGCAGAGGTTCCAGCAGGATTCAGAAGAGGCCGTGGAATGAGGGATATCATTGCTGATGTCCAATGGAACTTGGCTGAAAGCAGAGAATACCAGAAAGATGTTTACCTGCACTTTATTGACTACACAAAGGCTTTTGATTGTGTGGATCATGACAAGCTATGGAAAACATTGCAAAGTACGAGTATGCTGGAACACTTAATTGTGCTCATGAGGAATCTGTACCTGGACCAAGAAGCAGATGTTCGAACAGTACATGGGAACACTGAATGATTTAAAATCAAAAAGGTGTGCGACAAGGTTGTATTCTTTCACCATATTTATTCAACTTGTATGCTGACTAAATAATTTGAGAAGCTGGGTTATATGAAGAAAAATGTGGCATCAGGATCGGAGGAAGACTCATTAACAACCTGTGATATGCAGATGATACAACCTTGCTTGCTGAGAGTGAAGAGGACTTAAAACATTTACTGATGAAGATCAAAGAGCACAGCCTTCAGTATGGATTACATCTCAATGTAAAGAAAACAAAAGCCTTCACCACTGGATCAATAAACAACATTCTTATCAACGGAGAAATTATTGAAGTTGTCAAGGACTTCATTCTTCTTGGATCAACTATCAACACTCATGGAAGCAGCAGTCAAGATATCAAACGATGTATTGCTTTAGGTAAATCTGCCTTACAGGACCTTTTTAAAGTGTTGAAGAGCAAAAACGTCAGCTTGAAGACTAAGGTGCGCCTGACCCAAGCTATGGTATTTTCAACAACCTCATATGCATGTGAAAACTGGACAGTGAATAAGGAAGACTGTATAAGAATTGATGCTTTTGAGTTATGGTGTTGGAGGAGACTATTGAAAGTGCCATGGGCTGCCAAAAGAACCAATAGATCCATTTTGGAAGAAGTGCAGCCAGAGTGCTCCTCAGAGGCCAGGATGGACAAACTTCGTCTCTCATACTTCAGACATGTTGTTCGGAGGGACCAGTCACTGGAGAAGGATATCATATTTGGTAAGGTAAAGGGTCAGAGAAAAAGAGGAAGACCCCCACCGAGATGTATTGGCCAAGTGGCAGCATTGATGGACTCAAGTGTGGCAACAGTAGGGAGGTTGGCCCAACATCAGGCAGTGTTTCCTTCTGCTGTGCATAAGGTTGCTATGGTTGGGTACTGACTCCATGGCCCCTAACAACAACAACATCAACAATAACCTTAGGCATAGCAACGACTATGTGATTGGCCCAGGTCAGGGCAGTGTTTTGCTGGGCATAGGTCACTATGAATCAGAACCGACTTGATGGCATCTTACAACAACATGAGCAAAATATTAAATGATGCAGAAAGTATCAAAAAAAGGTGGAAGGAATACACAGTCACTGTACCACAAAGAAATGGTTGATGTTCAACAATTTCAAGAGGCAACATATGATCAAGAACCAATAGTAATGAACGAAGAAGTCTAAGCTTCACTGAAGGCAAAGAGATGTGACACAATGGAATGCGGAAATAATCAGAGAATATTATTACTATCCCTTGCAAGTAAAATGCTGCTAAAGATAATTTTAAAAATTGGCTACAAAGCACATTGACAGGCAACCGTCAGAGGTTCAAGCCATATTCAGACAAGGACATTGAATAAGGGATGTCATTGCTGATGTCAGATGGATTCTGGCTGAAAGCAGATAATGCTGGAAAGATGTTTACCTGTGATTTTGACAATACAAAAGCTTTTAATGTGTGAGTCAAGACAAGCTATGGACAATATTGCAGGGATTGGGTATTTTGAAACACTTAATTGTGTTCATGAGGAACCTGCACATAGACCAAGAGTCAGCCAATCAAATAGAATAAGGGAATACTGATTGTTTTAAAATCTAGAAAGCTGTGGGCCAGGGTTGTATTCTTTCAATCTGTATAATGAGTAACTGAGTTATATGAAGAAGCACATGGCATCAAGATTTGAGGAAGACTCATAAACAACCTGTGATATGCAGATGTTACAACCTTGCTTGCTGAAAGCCAAGAGGACTTAAAATACTTACAGGTAAAGATAAAAGACCCCAGTCATTTACACCATGTCAAAATGGCAGTTTGGGCATCCGTGTGGGGTTCAAATCAAATTTCTTTTAAATATCAAATGATGTTTGGAAACAAAAGAAGTGTAAAAGAGCAAAATCAGGAGTGTGTGGTAGATAGGGTTAAGATTTTCCAACAAAATTATTGTTGGGCAGCCTTTTTTACTCTGGAATAATGAGTGGAGTGTATTAGCATCATCTAAATTTTTTTTTTCCTCAGATTTCCTGAACTTTTTCTCAGCAATGAAGTTTATAATTTTCTTAAACCTTCTTCATAATAAGTTGCCTATGTCATTCTATATATACTGTCCTTCTATATAATCATAGTTTGGCATTGTAGGATCAGCACTGGATTGTGAACCACAAGGTCACCAGTTCAAATCCTCAGAAACCCTACCCAGAGTCACTATGAGTTGGACCTGATTCAGCAACCCTTAACAATAACAACAACAACTTGTAATCAATAAAGATGATCACTTGTGACTTCCCCAAATACAGTCATTGTAACCTTTTGTGCTGACTAATATGCCTTCAATTTAACTGATGAATCAGAACCTCTTGAAACTCAATTTTTATTGGAACTTAGGTTGGTTTTAACTGCAAGGTTGGTGGTTCAAACTCACCAGCTGTTCCTGGGAAACCCTCTATACGGTCGCTATGAGTCAGAATCGACTCAACAACAACAACAAAAAAAAACCAACAACAAAGGGACTTACAATCTTGGGGCCATGTTTTTGGATAAGCATTGGACTTTTATCCACAAAGTCAGTGATTCAAACCCAGCAGAAACTACTTAGAAACTCTCTACAGGGTCACGATGAGTCAAAATTTTACTTGGTAGCACTTAACAACAAGAAGACTTAGACAAATGCATTACTGAGATAACTTGTCTACAGCCATCCACTGATCAAATAGAGATTTTTCCACATGTTTTGTTTATAATAAACCTGTGCATATATAAACTGTAAACTTCATAGCATTTTTTTTTTTTACTTACTCTCTTGTGTGTATGTTTGGGTATGTTCATTTATGGGTCTGTGTATAATTAATCAACAAATCACTAACACAATAGATTATTATTTAAAATACAGATTTCCAAGTCCTGCTTTTAAATATTATGATTCATTTTCTAAGAAATCTGCATGCCAATAATCATATGAAAACTTTAGAAGGTCATCGTTCAATCACAATTAGAAATAATGCTTTAAAATATTTATTTTAAATGCTAATCATATAGTCACATACTTGCTTGAATTGTATTTTAAAAGCTTATTTTGTTCACATGTTTGTTCAACTAAATTTTAAGCTCTTGGCTCTAAATATTACACTGTTTTGTGCCACCCATAGAGACAAACATAGTACTATTCACACTAGGCATTAAATGTAAGTACTAGTAAATAAAAATTTCCAATACTGCTAGCTCTCTTAGATATATATTTTTAAATGTGACCATGAGTTTTAACTGATAATTTCCTGAACACACACTTGTTTGAATAATACTCCAGGACTCCAAACAAATAAAACTCCAAATCCATTTGTAGTGGATTCGGAGTCATGGCAACGGTATAGGACAAAGCAGAAGTGTCCTTATATTCTCCATAATCTTTATGCAAAAATGTCTTCCTTATTTTTCTCCGGCAGTGTGACTAGTGGGTCAGAACTACCAACATTTTGACACTTAGCTACACCACTGCTAGGACTCCTTATAATTGAAATACACCATTGTTAATAATCAGGTATTCACCTGCAATGAAAGATATTAAGGAGAAGGACTAGGACATATGCCTTACATACATGGCAATAATGAACACAGAACAAATGGACAAAATTAGAGCAAAAAAATATATAGGTTAGGACAAGGAAGATGGATTTTACCAATTCTCTCATGAATGACCTTTTGGATGTTATCTTGCATAAAAAATAACATGTATTTCTTATTCTTATAAGATAGTTTCAAAACTTCTCCCATGTGCATCAGAGACCTAGTGAAACATATAATGATTTATTAAGGCTCATTGTACATATCATAAAGAGAGATTCAAGCCATATACATAAAAATGAAATTTTAACAGCTTGAAAGGATTACTGTTTTTTAACAGTATTTAAGGTATGCCAGGAAATGTTTACCAAATTGCAAAATATTTTCTTAGTATTTATTTTAGTTACTTAAAATAAAATCCCCAATAAATGCTTTCTGTGTTCATATGTAACACTTTTGATGCATTTATTTGACTGAAACTAAAATACTACATTTTGTTAGTAAAACTTTGAGTGACAAGTGTTAAATGTCTTTGAGGTAAACTTGTTAAAAAACCATATTTTGAAATTTGCTGTTGAATCAATCTTTATTTCTAATACTAAAATTTTTATAGGAATTAAAGATGGATGAGATGGTGATCAAGGCAAATAGTTTTTATGATATTATGGGGTTTTGCCATATTTTGTACAATGTTTGACAAGCAGTAACATCTGTCTAAAATCCATCATTATGATGGATGAGAAACATAAATCATATGATCTTATGTCAACACTCCTTTTAGAACAATATTTTAACATAAATTCAATACTATGTTATGTGTATGACCCCTGAGAATAAATAGAAGATATTTAACACTCCACCGCTCCACTGACTGCTATTTACATAGTCCTTTTTAACCTCTTTCGACTTGAGACTTTAGAATGTAACTATCTCAAAGGTATAAAACACATCCCACAGAGTTTGAACTCTTTAATATGATATTAAAATAAAATTGTTAGGCATAAATGCTATAAATATGCTACTTGTGTTACCATCACAATGCCATTTGTAGTGCAATAATATTTTTAAATAAAAACAAAAATTATTTGATGTACAAATTTTGAGTTTTGAATAAAATATATTTGAATGAATTTATTAAAAGCTAGTACAAATGTAACATCTTCTTAATCCTAGTTTTATGACTGACTTCTAGAAATTAGTGAAGAATTCCAAAACATCACAAACTCATTACCACTAAGAATTGTCACATACAGGTAATCAAATCCATTTGTTTTAACCTGTAATGCAGAATCTGACTAATGCTTGTGGATATGTTAAATGAAATTTAACAGTGCTTGGTTATGATATGTTTGCATTCTTGATCTCTTCTAAATGGGTAAGTCAACAAAAATGTTTGTTTAGGTGATAATTTTAAAGTTTCAGCATATATAATTGAACCTTAATAGTTATTAAGAAAGGAACTCTGTTAGCATAGTGGTTATGAATTGGGCTGTGAAACACAAAGGTCAGCAGTTCGAAACTACCATCTGTCCACGGGAGAAAATGAGGCTTTCTGCTCCCCTAAAGATTTAAACTTGTGGTGTTGGAGGAGAATACTGAAAGTGCAATGGACTGCCAAAAGAACCAATAGATCTGTTTTGGAAGAAGTGCAGCCAGAGTGCTCCTTGGAGTCCAAGATGGCTAAGCTTCATCTCTCATACTTTGGACATATGGTCCGGAGGGAACAGTCGCTGGAGAAGGATGTCATGCTGGGTAAGGTGGAGGGTCAGAGAAAAAGAGGAAGACCCCTAACGAGATGGATTGTCCAGGTGGCATCATTGATGGACTCAAGTGTGGCAGCGGTAGTGAGGTGGGCCCAGGATCGGACATTGTTTCGTTCTGCTGTGCATGGGGTCGCTATGAGTCAGTTCCGACTCGATGGCACCTGACAACAAAAACAACAACAAAGATTTACAGCCTCAGAAACCCTGTACAGTGTCACTATGAGTGGGAACCAACTCCATAGTACATAACAACAACAACAGTTATTAAGAACCAAGCTCCTACTGAAACACACCTGCATAATCCCACAGAAGTCTTCAGTCTTTATACACCTTCTCCTGCAAGTCATCAAATGGCCTGTTGAAGGATTGGTAGAGAGTCAACAAATCCAAGATGTATAAATATGTAACACTTTTAATTGACAATTTAATATTGTTATTATTATTATTAGTAGTAGTAGCAGTATTTTGGTAGAAAAAGAATTAATTTCAAACTTCCAAAAAGTACAGCAAAGAAATTTGTTAAATATCTGTGCACTTGAAATTACTTACCTGCAAAACTTCACAATAAGAACTGTGTATGAGGACTTGACAGAAGAGCCAGCATAAAGTGTTGGCAGTGGCCATGCCACTATCTTGCAGGTATAGAACTCAAGAAATCACTTTGAATAAGTGAATAAACATGAGTGGCATGTATAAACTATTTTATTGACTGTAAGTCATCTTCATATTGATTATCAGTCCTTAATCTATGGAAAGACTTTTAATGAAATCAATTTTATTCATCACCATCCCACCACCCCCAAACATGCAGTTTCATCACTAAATTTCCATCTTATCTTTTGGCATTTCTTTCTATCACTTCTAAGTTTCTTTAAGTTTTCTGAAGCAGAGAATAGACATAGCATGTTCCTCTTGCTGTCCTCTTTAAAGGAAATTAGTCTCCATTCTCACAGCAACAAACAAAGTGGCATCATTATAGTTTTAACCTCAGTATGACAACAGGAAGTACCACTAACATTAATTTAAAAAATATTCCATTATTGCTGCTAATTTTGAATTTTTATTTAGTTTGTTATCAAGTTATACAGATTAAATTGCTTTCCAAAAAGAACATGTACAGTTATCTTCATTTAGCACTTTGCAGTTTTTATAGTGTTCTGTCCAGTAATTCATGCAAAGATTAGAACTTTGTATTCAGAAAATGTGATCACACCAATACACTTACACACTCATATTCTGCTTTATCTCAAAGTATTTTTCTACTTATTTAACATTGGTAATTATTCAGATTTCATACTGACACTGATTATTCACTCTTACATCATTTGAAGAAAATAATATCTTATCTGGTAACTAACAAGTAACTAAAATATCGTTTGGATTCAATTCAGTCATGCAGACTTTATCTTACCTTTTTACCCTGATATTTATATTCCCTGTCATACTATTCATCTCTAAAACTACATCATATAAAAGGTCATAAAAATTAGGTACAGCTTAATTTATACCATGTAAATCCTGATGTGAGGATAACTAAAATAGTCCTCGTATCTTTGCTTGTGAGTAGCAACTGACTCAGACAAACTACTAGGTCAATCTGGAATTCCCAAGACAAGACATATTTTAGGTCAGAAAGGACAAGCATCTATGATGGATTAGCTATTACTCTGAGATGAATGCAACCGCAGTTTCAAGTGAGTCTAGATGTTCCCTTGATGTGCTTATTGAAATTCCCAATAAGGCAGCAAGCACTTACTGAACCATAAAGGTGGCAATAACCTTGAATTTAAAAAAAAAAGAAAGATATTAAGAGACATGATAATATAAATGGGGAAATCGGAATAACTTTGTTTAACCCATTTATTATCAAGATAAATGAGAAACAAGAAGAATAAACTGATTTAAATTCTAGAAATATTTTAAGATCAATATATTCTTTCAGGATATTCTATTTGAGATTTATAGGTACATAAATGCCTATATAGGAAAACACTATAATTTGGTAAAGTAATAATTGTTAAGAAGATTAGGTGGAGAATCGACTTTTACAATATAGAAAACAATCCAATAGGGAAGGTAATCTTTTTATTTAAAAAATATAAACACCAATATATACATAAATTTCTCATGCCCCACTCTACTTTGGAGACTGATAAATATGAATTATAGGAAATTTATAAGAGGTCTTATTTTATTTTCACTAAAATAAGATTTAAGAAAATATAAACCTGGCAAAATATTTAAGCAGTAACTCATTGGACAATAGTAATAAGAGAGAAAGCTGTTTGAAGTGATACTTGCTATGGCGCATAGGTTTGTTCAATCTTCCTTTCCCAGTCTTTACCATTATTTTGAGAGAGTAATTGGCATAAATCCACCCAGTCCTCTCTTATCAAATATCTCATTACCTGTTATTCACATTTAGGACATTAGTAAAAATCTAGTTTCTGACTAATTTTCACTAGTACTAACTAATTCCAAAGTATGAGACCATAGTAATGCTGGGCATTCTAAAGATATATGACAGCGTGACTGTAGCATAATTCTCAGTGGTTTGGTAGTTATGTTGTGATATAATTTGTTAAATATATATAATGATGAAATTTTCAGCTATGAAATGATGTATTTGGAAATTACGTAATATTATTACCACCCTCTGTTTTGTGAACCTATGTGGCCATTCTTCATTGTTATACTATTTAGATTCTTGTATAATATGGTTTTGGAACTAAAATATGTTGAAGAGTGAGGACTAGGTATGACTACCTACCTTAGTAGCCACAGAACAAGCAGCTTAGAGTATCATTCAATATAATGAAAATATCACATGAGCCAGAAGCTTAAACCAAAATACTGACACATCCAAAAAGCCTTGCAAATCATCTAGTAATTCCAACTCTTAGTAAAGTGTGAAGGCAATACGTTTCTCAGCTAATTAAAAGCCCATTGTTGATTAGTCAGTTCCTCCTCATAGTGAACCTCTAGGGTAAAGTAGAACTACTCCATAGGCTTCCCAAGGTTGTAATCTCTATGGAAGCAGAGGGCCACATCTCTTTTCAGCAGAGAGGCCAGTGGATTCTAATTGTCCTTATTTTGATTAGCAACCAGATGCTTAACCACTGTGTCACCTGGGTTTCTTTTTCCCCCAAGTAGAGAATTTGCAGTACTAAAATTGAGGTGATTCGTTTACTTATGTTTATTTTGGGCAAGGAGAAAAACAATTAACAATGTGAAGTTATTGCCAATTTTCTCATGTTTAAAATCCATAACTTATTTTCTAATGATATTTATTTAATTATATAGTGTGTCAGGGCCAGTACTCCTGGCATAAAACCCATAGCAGAATTATATAATTAGATCCATTTTCTGTTGACTGCAGTGCCTCAGACAGTCATTTTCATTGTCCTAAAAGTCAGAGGACAAAAATCTCTGGAGAATTTTCTGTGTCTTTTATGCATTGAAGATTAAGGTGAGTAGAGAAGGAAAAAAAAAATTTTGAATAAAAAACTTTTACTTATTCCCTTCACACTTTGGGGGGGGGAGAGGGTTTCTTGAAAAAAAGCTGGCAAGTCCTTAAAGATAAGCTAATTTTTTTTTAAATCTGGTAATTGTCAGCATCTTATTACTGTCATCATACATGTCATCTCTGTATTTAAAATACAGATAAACCCTATTATAATGAAAACCATTTTTTAAAAACTGAAATTTCTCAGAGTTATGCTTAACAAGAATAACAGGATACTAGGTGAAACTCATGGCAAATACACATAAAAGTATTTCCTTCCATATAATATGTGATTGTTAATAAACACAATTAGATCCCTAAACCCATTGTTGTTGTTAAGTGCCGTCGAGTCGGTCCGACCCATAGCGACCCTGTACAGGGTGTCCGAGTGTGTAAATCTTTACGGGAGTAGAAAGCCTCATCTTTCTCCCGCGGAGCAGCTGGTAGTTTCGAACCACTGACCTTAAGATTCACAGCCTGATTCGCAACCACTACGCTACCAGAGCTCCCATTGTAGCTAAGTCTATTCCAACTAATAGCAGAATTGCTACAGTTCTTTGATCCGTATCCTGAGAAAACATTTCATCATCCTCTATGTGACAAGATCATTGCTACTCATATCAAGCAGAACTTACTAAGCAATTTCTTAAAACCCAGGTCAATTGAACGTTTTATACTATTGAAAGAAGGCAAACACCATAGTCCATGTTTTGCTGTTTTTGTCTGTTTGCATGTTTTGCATGTTTTGCTCTGGGCTAATGTGTCAGACTGCAAAGTCATTTGAACTGCAAGGTCAGTGGTTCAAGCTCACCAGCTGCTCCTTGGAAACCCTATACAGGGTTGTTATGGATTGGAATTGATTCCATGGCACTTAACAACAACAGCAATCCAGTTGGTTCTGACTCTGTACAAAGGAACCAAATTATCCAAACCTGCAGCTTCTTCAAAATCATTCTTATATTTGAACCCATTGTCACAGACACTGTATTAATTTATCTAATTGAGAGTCTTCCTTTGTGCTGAGTTTCCACTTTGCCAAATATGACATTATTCTCCAGGGACTGGTCCCTCCTGATAACATGTCCAAACGATGTGAGATGAAGTTTTGCCATCCTCCTTTCAAAGGAGCATTCCGGCTGCTCTTCCTCCAGCACAGAATTCTTTGTTCTTTTGGAAGTCCATACTTTATTTAATAATCGTTGCAAACACCATAATTTCAAGGCATCAATTCTTCTTCAACCCTCCTTATTCATTATCCAGATTTTTTGTGCATATGAGGCAAATGAAAATTTCATGCACTGTATCAGGCCTACATGAGTCTTAAAAGTGACATTCTTGCTTTTTAGCACTCTAGAGATTTTTTTTTTACAGCAATTCTGCCCAATGCAATAAGTTATATGTATGACTTCCTAATTTGCTAATTCCTTGGGAGTTGTGGATCCAAGTACAATGAAATCCTTTACAATTACAGTCTTTGTTTATCTGTTTATCATGATGTTGATTATTTGCCTAGTTGGGAGGTTTTTTTTTTTTTCTTTTCTTTTCTTTTTTAATGTTGAGGTGTAAAATACTGAAGGCTTTAATTTTGATCTTCATCAGTAAGTGCTTCAAATCCTCTTCCCTGTCCATAAGAAATGGTCCAAGAAATGAATGCAGTACTGGAAGCACACCTCAGTCTATGCCAGTAAATTTGGAAGTTAGCTACTCAGCCAACTGACTGGAAGAGATTCATATCCATGTCCACTGCAAAGACAAAAAAATGTGCATAATGCAAAATTGATCATTACTATCACATGCAAGTAAATTTTATTGATGATAATTCATTCTCTGGGGACTGTCAGAAATTCAGGTTAGATTCAGAAGGAAACATGGAATGTAAGATATCATAGCTAGAATCAGATGGATATTCCCTGAAAGCAGAGAATACCAGAAAGGTATTTACCTATGTTTTCTAGACTATGCAATTGATTGTATGAATTATAACAAATTATGGAGAGCATTGTGAAAAATGGGAACTCCAGAATAGTTATTTATGCTCATGAGGAACCTGTACTTGAATTAAAAGGTGGTCCCACAAACAAAACAAAGGGTGCCGAATGTTTTTAAATCAGGATAATTGTGCCATATTTATTCAATCTCTGTGTGGAGTAAATAATCTGAGAAACAATACTTGAAAATGAACATGACATTAGGATTTAGGGAAAACTTATTAACAGTTTTCAATATGCAGAGGACACATTAGTAGTCCTTCTTGTTGTTGTTAAGTCTGTTCTAACCCATAGTGACCCTGTATAGCATTTCCGAGGAGTGGCTAGTAAATTTGAACCACCAATCTTGTAGTTCAAACGACTTTGCAGTCCAGCACATTAACTCACAATGCCACACCAGAACTCCATCTTTAGTCCTAGGTCAGTGATAAAAACCAATTTAGCCTAAAGGAAGTGATAAAAAATTCTCTAACTCTTGATGCAAACAAAACAACATAGTTGATTTTGAATCATGGTGGCTCCAGTATGCAGAATAGAACTGTTCCATCATTTTTCAAGGTTGTGACCTTTTGAAAGCAGATTACCCACACTTTCTTCTGAGGCTTCTCTGGGTGGGTTCAAGCCAGCCACCTTTTGGTTAGTAGTTAAGTACTTAACTGTTGAGCCTTCAAGAACAGACATCTGCACAGGACTCTGAACTACACTACAGGAAGGACAGGGACATTGAAAACACACTAATGCAGACCAGGACCAAAGTTCATGCTTAAGCCTTAATCAGAATAGCAGAAAATACCTTAATCTTCTACTGGCAGACCCCACTAAGACTCACTGAGTCTAACTGAAATAAAAAGCCACAGGCATTTTTGAGGCACAATACAAAAAAGGGCCAGATCTTAGAATAGACTAGCATTAGAAATAAAAAAAAAAAACTCAAAAACTGGCAGAATAGCCTCAATCTTAAATACCTAACACAAAAGAACTTGAAGACTGTGATGAATAATCATACTAACCACATATTTTAAATTTAGTTCAATTTTTAATTATAGTAATTTACCTTCATCTGACCCCTTCCATATTAAAAGTCAAAGACATTCCTATTATTTTGAAACACAAAATTATTTACTTTTTTCTTTGCTTTTGTACACAAGTATACCATTACAATAAGATATTAGGGATTATCTACAACCCGCTCACTGCCATTGAGTCGATTCTGATCCATAGTGAGCCTAGAGTACCCGATGCCAAAGCTGTAAATCACTACAGGGTAAGACAGTCTCATCTTTATCCCGTGGAGTGGCTGATAGGTTTGAACTGCCAACTTTGCAGTGAGCAAAACACAAATCCTAGAAACTCAAACAGTCTCAAGCAAAACAAACAAATAAAGCATATGCATTCTTATTCAAACTGATGGAAATGAAAGGTAGAGAAAAGCTCTTAAAGGCAATAGGAAAAAAAAAAAAAAAGACAGATTTTAAACAGAGGAACAAAAATAAAATTACATCTCTTCAGAAATCATGCAAACAATGGAGTGACATCTCTAAAATGCTGAAAGAAATAAATCTATTCATAAAAATATAATACACAAAAAATATATCATTTTAAAATGAAGAATAAGTAGTTTTTGACACAAACAAAAACAATAAGAATTTATTGTCAGCTGACCCATTATACAAAAAATATTAAAGAAAATTCAGGGGAAAAAAAATCATAACCCACTGTTTCATAAGAAATCATTCAGAACCTAAAATTGGAGTTCAGAGGATTTCTTTGATATTCAAAAGTACATTTGAATGAGAGTCACTGAAACACACAAGTGAAAACCATCAGCAAATTTAAGTGGTAACTGATCTAGGACTAAAATGAAAAACTACAATAAGCATTCACTAATTGTTGATTGAGATTATACCAGTGGAGAGTTATATAAGAATGGAGAGTTAAACAAAGTAGAGAATTGGCTACTTGTGTATAAATGATGACAGGAATTGGTTATGAGCTAATTGTAGAGAGTTGTGGGTATATAGAGATTAAAAAGCAAAGTTACAATATGCTTACATTATATATTTTCCAGAATTGATCTTGAAAATGTCTTGCTTAAGGTAAACTACTTCGGGTGTTGTCTGGTTCTAGAGTTTGTTACAAGTGCTGATACTTACACTACCAGGAGTCTTTCCACATTCTGACATGTTGTTGGAGTTGTAGTTAAGTGCTGCTGAGTCAATTCCAACCCATAGGGACCCTGTATAGGCTTTTGGAGGAGCAGCTGATGAGTTTGAACCACCAGCGTTGTGGTTCAAACCCAAAGCACCACACCAGGAGATTCTGCATAATCCTAATACCAGGAATACCAGGAACAAAGATATAAGAAAAGTATGCTATAATTCAGTATCTCTCATAAATATAGGACTAACATTCCTCAATAAATATTAATACATGTCATTGCAATGTGATATAGGATATTATATCATTGTTGCTGTTGTTAAGTGCTGTCGAAATGGCTCCAACCCACAGTGACCCTATATAGGGCTTCCAAGGAGTGACTGGTGAGCTTGAACTGCCAACCTGCAACCATTTGCAATTCAAATGGCTTTGCAGTCTGGTGCATTAATCCACAGGGCCACACCCAGATTTCATTATGTCATTATTGTTGTTGTTGTTATGCGCCATGGAGTTGGTTCAGACTCATAGGGACCCTGTTTAAACCAAGGGATGCAAGGCTTTTCAGCATTTACAACTCAGTTGATGCAATTCAGTATAATAACAGACAAAAGCATAAAACATATTATTATTTGAATAAATTTAGCACAAGTTATTTTAAAAATTACAACATAAATTAGTGATTTAATAAAACCTCCAAAAGCTACAATATGTTTTTCCTTATCTTAAAAAAAAGAAGTTTCCCCAAAAAACCCACAGCTAAAATACATACAGACAGGAAATAAAGGAATGAAATTCTATTCATAGACAGCATGATTTTCTAAGTAGAAAATACCAAAGGGTCTATAAAAGATTAAAACAAAAACAATCTTAGAACTCTTGACTTCAGTAAGATCCACAATGCAAGGTAATATAAAACATTAGAATGTATTTGTTTATAATAGCTATTAGGAGCTCTGGTAGCGTAGTGGTTACGAATCGGGCTGCAAACCTTAAGGTCACCGGTTCGAAACTACCAGCCGCTCCGCGGGAGAAAGATGAGGCTTTCTACTCCCGTAAAGATTTACACACTTGGAAACCCTGTACAGGGTCACTATGGGTCAGAACCGACTCGACGACACTTAACAACAACAACAACAACATAAGCAATTTGAGTTTGAAATTATATACAAATACAATTTGTATTAGAACAAAAGTACTGAATGTTGTTGTTGTTAAGTGCCTTAGAGCTGTTTTGACTCACAGTGACCCTTCATAGGGCTTCCAAGGAGTGGCTGGTGAGTTTGAACCACCAAGTTCGCTGTTCAAACTGACCTTGCAGTCCAGTGTTTATCCTACAGTGCTACAGCAGGACCTATCAAAATGTGTGGAAGTTCTATATATTATAAAACATGTATACAAAAAATTAAAAAGACCTAAATAAATAGATTGTAGGATTGTGTTAGAAAAGGTAGTTAGAACAGAGGATAGGGGCTAACAACAGATCAACCACAAAGAATTCAGGAAGTGACCTAACCAGTCAGAAGAGACTAGTGAAAGGAAAGATAGACTTTCATCAAAATCAGGCATACACAGAGAATGTTGTTGTTGTCAGGTGCCATCGAGTCGGAACCAACTCATAGCGACCCCATGCATAACAGAACGAAACAATGTTCGATCCTGGGCCAACCTCACTACCGCTGCCACACTTGAGTCCATCAATGATGCCACCTAGCTGATCCATCTCGTTGGGGGGTCTTCCTCTTTTTCTCCGACCCTCCACCCTACCCAGCATGACATCCTTCTCCAACGATTGTTTCCTCCGGACAATATGTCCAAAGTAGGAGAGACGAACACTGAGAATAGGACTGATATAATGTAAACAAGGAAGTATCCATATTACCACTATATAAATCAGCATTAAGGTTAGCTTATGAATACAATTATAACAGACTGATGTAATGGGAAACTACATCAGACCCAGGAAGAAATGGCCAATTATGAGCCCCAAATTATAATAAGAAAATGTAAGAATCAGGAGGCAATTATCAGGAGATCCTTAGCCTACTCTGAAGGAAGCAAGCATAAAAAGTTAAAACAGGAACTCACTTGACTCTCCATCACTCACGAGGCAGAAACTCATTTGCCTCTCTGCAAGAGTATCTATTCTTTGCTTGTTGTTGTCATTGTTAAGTGCCGAAAGTCAGTTCCCACTCATCGTGACTCTGTGTAGGTTTTCTAAGGAGCATCTGTTGAGTTTGAAGTGCTGACTTTGCAGTTCAAACCAATCATGAGGTCAAGTGTTTATCTTATGGTGCCACAACAGGATTCCATGTGCTTTCTTTATGTTTATTAAATACTGCTTGCTCTGTCTCTCTGTCTCCTTTGTGTGCATATTGTGCCTAAGGCCTATAAATTATTTGGAGAGCCCATAGGACCAAACTAGGATGCCTCATCTCATTCATTCATCAGTAACATTAAAATCATGAATTTGAAGACTTACATTTGTTAGGATGTCAGTTATATCCAATTTGATTCATAGATTCAACAGAGAACCAAATGAAATACCAGAAGATGTTTCTGTAGATATTAAAAAGCTTATTCTAAAAATTTCATGTTAATGAAGAAGAATGAGAATATAATTTGAAAAAGAATAAAGAATAAAGCTATTATAATAAAAATGTTTAGTAATGGAATTTGGAAGACAATTACCTGGCCAACTGACTGAAAGAAAACCATATTTGTGCCCCAATGAGATGGATCAGCCAAGTGGCATCATTGATGGACTCAAGTGTGGCAGCGGTAGTGAGGTTGGCCCAGGATCGGACATCATTTCGTTCTGCTGTGTATGGGGTCACTATGAGTTGGTTCTGATTCGATAGCACCTGACAACAACAACAACAAAAGAGAAGTGACCCAATGGAATGTGGAAATCAAAGGATAGACCTTTAATATTGTAGGCAAGTAAAATTTTCCTAAGGATAATTCAAAAACTGCTGCAAATATGCATTGACAGAGAACTGTCAGAGACTCAAACTGGATGAGGTATGTCAGTGTTGACATTAGATGGATCTTGGCTGAAGGCAGAGAGTACCAGAAAAATGTTTACCTGTGCTTTGCTGACTATACAAAAATTATAGATTGTGTAGATCATAACAAGCTATGACAACATTGTGGAGAATTAGTATTCTATAGCACTTAATTATGCTCATGAAGATCCTAGACCAAGAGGCAGTTTTTCAAACAGAACAAGGCAACACTGAATGTTTTTAAATTAGGAAAGGTGTGCATCAGGGTTGTATTTTTTTCACCATACTTATTTGATCTGTATGCTGAGAATATAATCTGAGAAGTTGGATTATAGGAAGAAAAACATGGCATCAGGATTGGAGGAAGATTCATTAATCAACTGTGATATGCAGATGACACAATCTTGCTTGCTGAAAGCAAAGAGGACTTAAAATACTTACTGATGATATGGGTTGCACCCATATGTACCTCAATGTAAAGAAAACAAAAATCCTCACCACTGGACCAATAAACAATATCTGTATAAATGGAGAAAAAATGGAAGTTGTCAATAATTTCATTTTGCTCTAATCAACCATCAACACTCATGGAGGCAACAGTCAATAAATCAAATGGCATATTGCACTAGGCAAATCTGCTGTACAAAACATCTTTAAAATGTTCAAGGAGAAAGATGTCAGTTTTAGAACCAAGGTGTGCCTGATCCAAGCCATAGCTTTTTCAGTAATGTCATATGCATCTGAAAGTTGGATAATGATTAAAGAAGAGTACAGAAGAATTGAGGCATTTGAGTTATGGTGTTGGAGGAGTACCATGGACTGTCAAAAGAACAAACCAATCTATTTTGGAAGAAGTACAGCCAAAATGTTCCTTGGAAGCCATGTCAGATGTTGACTACATAAACACTTTCGACTATGTGGATCATGACAAGGTATGTATAATATTGTGGAGTATGAATCATCTGGAACTGTAATTATTTTCAAGGGAAAGTTGTATGTGGACAAGAGCCAGTATTTCAAACAGACAAGGAGTCACTGAGTGGTTTAAAACTTG